>NC_034414.1:57642769-57680770 GCF_002078875.1 Numida meleagris | reverse complement strand
CCCACCAACACTGTTGATTGCACTCAAGGTTTGGACACACGTAACTCTCCCTTAGCTACACCTGTGCAAAACACTCGAAAAAAACGACGACCTCTATTCCGTTACGAAAGCGTTCCTTGAAAGGACCTGGTCTGGATGCATCTGCCAGCCTCGCAGCGCCACTCTGCACTCTGTGACATGGCTGCAAATAAATTATTTGGAAAGCACAACGGTTAAAATACGGGTATGGCTTCAAAAGGTGTGGTGGTGGTGGTGGCTTTTTCCCCCCGGAATACCTAAGTGACAGCATACAAAGCAGAACCAGGGCCTGGCCGTTAGGGCTCGATGTAGCACAAAGGCAGCAAGGAGAGAGTGATTGAAATGTGTAGTAAAAATAATGTATACATGGGGAGTCCAGTGCAAAATAAATGGGGAAGCAAGACGGGGTGTGCGATGCCGAAAGCCCAGCGTACCACGCTGCTGGGTGCTGCCTGCTCAGACACCTACGGCTTCTAAGGTAGAAGCAATCAATGGGGTCAATGCTGCTTGCTTAACTGTTTCTCAGAATGAACCTAACTTGGGTTAGGACCAAGGCTGTCTTCGTAGAACAACGTGCAGGCTGTAGGCACGGAGTTAAGGGTCTTCAAACCAAAGAAACCCCAAGCAACAGATTCCCATCCCAAAGACCCAGAGCTGCTGTGTGGGACTGGGCAGGGATGGACGCAGCTCCACGTGCCTCACTAACACCAGCTGCTTCAACAGGGAAGACTGAAACCTTCCATGGGGGAGGGATGGGTGGATGACTTCACATGAACCCCCCACGGAGAAGCACAACATCCCAGCTGTATAAGATGGAAACCGCACAACAGAAGCCTCACTGAGCAAACAGTCCTTAAGCCACGCATCCCCCAAGGCAGAGGAAGTGGAGGAGCTCTCCTGAGCAAACTCATCTGTCGCTATTGCAGCTCCCGTAGTTCTGTGAGCACAGCAGCTGCCCCAGGAGCAGCGCTGCAGTGAGATGAAATCAGCTCCTTGGCAAGCAGTAAACAAGAACTGAAAGAAAAACCCACCAGCAACGCAAAATAGAATAGGGTTTAAAACGCACGTAGTGTGTAGAACATAGGACTTCGTGAAACCAGCTTGAAATGAGGTTTTTCTAGTATTAAAAAGTGGCAACACGGTGTAACTGATGAGTATTATTGCAACAACGGCATCAGATGTGGGTCTAGCTAAGAGAACGTCCAGTGTTTCTTTGGTGTGTGGTATCAAGAGTAAAGAGCATCGTGCCTGGATAGCACAACACGGTACTTGCAGACTACTGGTGGAAACAGCATGGAGCAAACCAGTTTCCTACAGCAAAACTGGGTCAAGATCTACAACCAAACCTGAAGTAAGAGCAACTCGCTGCGTGAATTCCTGTCCATGCTGATTCTCCGTATTAAAAATATGGCAACAGAGATTAGAAAACACGTTAAAAATGCATATTTGTCACGTCCTGAATGAAAAAAAAAAAACAATTTAGAAATATGCATTTTTGCATTACGCGAGACAGATTTAAAACACACAAACATAAACCCTGTAAGGAGTTAAGAACATGTGAATTGCATTTGCACCACCGTCCAGACTGAATACTGAGCAGCCTTCCCTCTGTGCTCGTTCGGATCCAAACACTCCAAAATCTGTTTCTTCTTTAGGAAACAGAGCCGGAGGCTGCTGGGTCCTCCTCCTTTGATATTCAACAATGCAGACAGAGCCAAGACACAGAGTGCCATCACGGAATCCGTCAGAATTACGTAGCTAGCTAATTTACAAAACGGTACCGTCACAGTCGTCTTGGGTCAATAAAAAGGTTCTTCTGGTTTACAAAATTGAAGTCCGACCTTTTCTTTGTTCCAGGCACTACTTAACTGAATCGGTAAGGTTTACTACAGCATTGTTGGGGAGCGATTCCTTCCAAAATCCTGCCATCCTTTTCCCGTGCTCGTTAGCGATGTCCAGTGTACGCCTTGAACCACGAGGTCACTGAGGCAGCAGCGGAGGAGATCATCCCGCCAGCGCTGCTGCTGGCGATGGGCTGCGACGCCTGCGTGCTCTGGCTCTGCAGCATCTCCACCTGCTGGGAAGGGATATCGCAGAACCTGGGGCTCGGCAGGTTCTCCCAGTCTGTCCCCAGATCCGTCTCCTCGTCGCTGACGTGCTCGTCTCCGCTCTCGTCTGTCTCACCGGTGGCGCTGGGATCCACGAACTCCATGGAGTCTTCCAGATCGGCGCTGATTTCAAAAGGCCCAGACCTGTGGACAACGGACACAACGCTGTCAGCCCTTCCTGTACAGCCCTCCTCTGTATGGTAGAGACATTAAAACAGCTCTGTCTTTATCAGCTGGCAAAGAGAGCTCCCTGGCTGCAGAGATAACTGCATTGTGACAATGGCAGAAGGAAAGCAGTTGGCCAAGGAAGCGATAGCGGGTTCCAGTCCGCGGAGCCGGAACGGCGAAAGAGCAGTTTGGCTTTGGCAGCGGATAGCGAAACACGCACACATGCAAAAGAGAAAGCTATTGATAATAACTCACAGCTCCACTGGTGGAAATCTCAGCTTGATGTGGAACAGCTTTGATTTTTAGCTCTAGCTGTGGCCAGGCAGAGACGGCTGCAGGGAAGGGTGTAGGTCAGCAAGGGGAAGGGTGTAGTTTACAGCTTGCAGAGCATGGCTGGCACAGCTCCCTGCTGGAGGCTGCCCATAGCAGCGCTTCACCTCAAGCAAGAGCTGGAGCTCTTTTGGACATGAGAGTGGTCAAACACGGTTCTCCCAGAGACGCTGTGGAGTCTCTGTCACTGGAGATGCTCAGAGCCCCATGGGAGCTGGTCCTCAGAAACTTGCTGTAGTTGATTCTGCTCTGAGCGCAGCTTTGGATAAGATCTCCAGAGGTCCTGGCCAAACCCAGCTCTGCTGGGAGTGACTCCGAGTTCCCTGCTGCCACTGCCTGGTAGGAGAAGCAACTGCACCCTGCCCAGTCCCACAGCCTTGCACCAGGGAGTCCAAATCTAAAGGGGGGCTGTAAGAAAGGACAGACTCTTTAGGAGGGTCTGCTGGCATAGGACAATGGGAAATGGTTTCAAACTGAAAGAGGGAAAATTTAGATGGGATATATTTTTTATGATATGGGCAGTGAGGCAGTGGCACAGGCTGCCCAGAGAGGTGGCGGTGCCCCGTCCCTGCAGACACCCAAGGTCAGGCTGGACAGGGCTCTGAGCACCTGATGGAGCTGTGGGTGTCCCTGTGCATTGCAGGGAGTAGGACCAGAAGGCCTTGAAGGATCCCTTCCAACTCAAACTATTCTATGGTAATCCAGAACATCTTTACAGAGCATCCGCAGAGTTTCAGAGGCCTATGAGACACTGTCAGACAAAGTGAGGTGATCACAAAGACAGGAGAAAGCTGGTTCCCCACAGAGTCTCTGTTAAACAAATCTATTTCCAAAGCACAAAGCTCTTTCTAGTTCTCAGTGAAACAGGAGCAAGAATTTAACACGGGTAATGGTGGTTCTCCAACCTCACGTGGAGAAGCAGCCTGGAGCAGCCATTTACCACGGAAAATGTTAACCCAAACAATTCTAGCTCGAGAAAATTATACATATATGAAAACATTAGCTTACAAAGGAGGCTTCCAGGCAACTAGAGGCCTAGAAATCTGAAGGAAAATGAAGACAGCTAGCTGCTGCAAACTTTGCAGACAGCTGAGAAACTGGAGGTAACCTCTCTTTCATCACACAGAAAGGAATGGGAGCACTGCCCTCTGGCACAGCATTTTGCTTAACAAGGCAACAGAAGAAGGGAGTCATCAGGTTTAAGGCCAGGAGGGACCATGAGATCATCTGGTGTGACCTCCTCTGTAACAAAGGCCATTGCATTCCACATCCCCATCCTGAGCCCAGCGACTCCTGCCTGATGAACGCATCCATTCCAGAAACTCATCCAGCCTTGACACAAAGACACAATGAAATAGAGAACCTCTCCGCTCCATTCTTGCTGGTAGTTAATCTCGGCATTAAAAGCACGCACCTCATTTGCACCAGCTCTGACTCTTTGCTTCCAGTGGTGCTTGTGGTCTTTGCAGGACCACGAAGCCACGCGTAGCCTCTATTTCCTGTAAGCTGCACGGAGAAGTGGGTCCCACCTCTCTGCTCCGCCCTTCTACCTCCCATCACAGGGACCCATCAGCTTTAGCTTTTTGTCTGCTGTGGCTCTTCTATCCCTTACAGCATGCTTCCCAGGACACAGCTCTTCATTCTCTGGGTGTTCCCCGCCCTCTCCTTGTTTGCAGACAAGCAGCAGCAAGCACATCAGTTTTTCCAAAGTGAGCTAAGTTGGCTCCCTGTGTCTTTGGGCTGACTAAGTAGGGATGTACCCAAAGAACATAAATTTGAAGAGACAGTGACACTGCAGGTTCTTAAGAAAGACTACATCTGCACACCAGAACGGAGTGGAAGAGTGGATGTCAGAGCATTAGTACATTGGAGGGCGAATAAAGCAGTAGAATTCACAAATATTTGCAGACTGCCTCAGGCACAAGTGACTGGATTATCCCAAGAGGAAATCAGTGTTAACTTTCTTATACTTAAATTGTAAAAAAAATAAACAACAGTAAGAATAATAAAACTGCTGTGTGCAGTCTACAGGAACTGATGTTCTTTTAACCTCATACTAAGTAAACAGAAAAGCTGACTTTTATCTTAACGTACACATAAGTTGATATGATTTGAGTGTGGACGTTGGTCTAAGCTGCTCATCGATGGGAATTATTTTGGGAAAGCTTCACGAGGTGTTTTTAATTCAAGGTTGATATCGCTGGATGCTCTTATGTACATGTTTGCAAGATGTGAGCATGTGTAGAGCACGGTGAGATTGCCTGGGATGCGTGCTGCTGTCCTCTGAGGGGGAAGCAGCTCCTGCTTTTGGGCCCAGGAGAAACAAGTCCATGCAGTCGGTCATAAAGCCCCCAGCTGAGCCTGCCACGTGCAGAACCACAACACAGAGATGTATCTGAAATCTAATTACCTGCTCAGAACCCCCTCCCCTCTGTCCTCTCCTTGTACCCGCCCTCATTTTTCTGATGTGCTGAGGGTTTATGCATAGGTGCAGCAGAAAAGAAGAACTTCCTTCGTAAGTCACAACGCGAGTGCATAACTCCCAAGGGGATTCAGGCACGGGTGTGTTACGTGCTGCTTTTCTTACCTGCCCAAGTTCTCAGTGTCTGGGCTGACCAGGTACATAAGGTTCCTGAGCGTATGCAGTGGATGCAACAGATCTAAGTTTACATGCTACCATGGAGAAGGTAAAAAAAAAAAAGAAGAGATGATCAGTTACTGGAGGAGAGCTGCAGGCACAGCTGGTATTTTAAAAGCTATTTAAAGGATCCATACGTGCATTCCCCCTACCTGAGAGAAGCAGAGGTGAAGGATATTAGCATTCAGCTTCTTCACTGCTCGCGTGAACCTGTGTCTGCTGAGATTCTCTCCGCAGAACTCACTGTTGAAGGACCACATACACACATATACACACAACAAAACGCTGTGACAATACACCTACTGGAGACATCAGCATTCTCTCTGTTAGCATTTCATCAACAAACACGGCTTGCCCAAGTCTCAGTGGTTTCACCAGGACAGGTGATGTGAACCATTTATGGTTCTCCTTCTAAATCTTGCCTCATGTCCTGCCCCCAACCTTTTCCTCCTGCAAAGACTGAACAACCAAGTAACAGGATTAAAAAAAAAACCTGCAGAGATCCTACACAGCCTCTGTGTCCCCACTCTGGGGATCAGTGGTTCAGTGGGCATGGTGGTGATGGTGACAGTTGGACTAGCTGATCTTAGTGGTTTTTTCCAACCTTAATGATTCTGTGATTCTATCATTATTTTTAAACGCTAGAAGAATCTCAGCAGCACAGCTGAAAGAAGACGAACCAAGTCCACAGCTTCCTCTGAATTACTTTTGTGCAGATCCCATCTGCTCTGTGTAGGCACTAAAAACCTAATGGTGCTTTCCATCACAACTGGGTTTACACACTCCCAGACATCTGGCGGCCAGCTACGTTCCCAAGCAGTGTTTTAATCCAGAGAGAATTATACTGCTGTCATACCATATTATAAGGTCTCACTCTACATCTCTTAATGCAGTGGAGCTGTTCAGGATGACTAAGAGCTGCTGAATCGAGCTGGCATTTTGTAAAGCACAGTAGGGTCTGATAAAATGAAAAGTGCTATTCACGCACGGTCATATTTCACTCCAATTTGAGGATGCTGACTAAGTTGGTTAGAAGGTTGCCCTTCTGAATGGCTGGTCTGTGCTCTCAGGTGGTAGAAAAGGAGGGAGGGAGGATTAACTGCTGCCTGAATTCCTACTGGACCTCCCTGTGAAATTAAATGGCACAAGAATCTGTGAGCCATCAGCCATTACCACAAAGGCTGTTCCAAGTAATGACTTCATTCACAAAACCAGACTGAATTAAGGTTATTTAGAACTGGTAATTGATTCACTTTCGTAGGGGCTTGCATTTACTTGCCTGTTGCAGAGCTTCTTGGGAAGATTTACATCAAGTATGAGAGACAAAGTGTTAACGAGCTGAGTTGCATAGCACAATGCAGCACTGATGGTATGAGCAGGGTTATTATGTTCCATATCTAAAAGAAAGAAAAACAGCACGAAAATCTCATTTTAAATGAAGCCTCAGTGGGTGGGTTAACGTGTTTCTGAAGTCTCCTCTGGAAATGTCATTTGTCAGTACTGAGAGCTGCCTGAATCCAGCAATCATTTACAGTGAGATCTGTCAGGAGTCGGTACAAAATAGTAATTCTTGGAATTCCTCTTAAATCGACAGCATGCCAACCACATCAAAACTGTGAATAATTAACTTCATCTCTCTATTACTTTGCACTGTGTCCCAATGAGCATTTCCTACAAAAGAGGCTTGCAGTGGGCTACCCCCTATACTGCTGTTTCTCTACTTCTGACTCAGGTTTGCCCAGGAAAGAACCAAAGGGCCGGGCTGCTGATCCCCAGTGCCTTCTGCCAGCACTCAAGGCTGCAAGTTCGATGACTTCTGGAGAGTCCCAGATGCTCACCAGACCTCACTCCTCACCTGGTCCTTGTGTAGTCTTCTTCTCTTCAACCCAGTTGTAATACGCTGAGTAGTCTCCGTTATTAGGAAGGGTTATCCAAGGCCCCGTGATGCTGATGCTGGTGTCCCCGTTGTGGTCATCACACACCCATCTCCCAGAGAGATACGTGGTTCTCCTGGCTTCTGCAAGCTTGCTCACAGTGCTGGAGGTCATAGCATTGTCGCTCTCAGAAGACACATCTGCAGGATCTCTGCAGCACCCAAGGAAGAACAGAGCGTTTTTAAGTTAGTTTAAAAACTACAGTCAGCAATGTACTTGGCAGGCACGCTCAACCAGATTTCAGAGAGAGCAGAACGCTTGTAGAAACACCCCTGCAAAGCTCCTTCATCGCCAGACTACTTTGTTCTGGGTTTTTTTATGATCTATTTTGATCACAATCATCATATCTTAATTGCCAAGGTTAGCTGTTTCGACGCTGTCCCGGCCAGAGCCGCAGTGACTGAATGCAAGGTACAGGGGGGGGTTTTGATCAGTTCCTTTATGCAGGGACCCCCAAGCTAACAGAGTGGCCCGGCAGCTCTCGTGAGAGCAGCTGGCATGGCGTGGGCGTTGCCAGGGCAATAAAAGGAAGGCTGCTGCCAAGAAAAATGAGGAGAACTGGACAGAGGTCCCACAGCAACGTGCTAGTGCTCAGGTTTTTGGCTTCAGTGAGTGTTCGAGCCTGGCCCTTGCAGTGCTGGGCGATGGAGACAGCATGTGTGTCAGATGTGACCAGCTAAATGATTTACTTAGCCTGGTGGCTGACCTGAAGGAGGAAGTGGAGAGGCTGAGGAGTATTATGCCGGCCACTCGGCTATTCCCCTGCCCCCCCAGCTGCCCCTGCAGAACAGGTACAGTGCTCTGCAGGGACAGCTGGACAGCGGTGGGGATGATGGTTCTTCCCACTTGGGGGTGTCTCTGAAGCCTAGCAGGACTACCTTCAGCATTAAAACCTCCTCAGCAAAGAACAAAAGACAGGTCATTGTTGTTGCTGACTCGGTGCTGAAGGGAGCACAAGGCCCAATATGTAGAGCTGACCCTCTACATGGGGAGGTTTGCTGCCTCCCAGGAGCCCAGGTTAAAGATGTAAGGAAGAAACTTCCTTCCCTAGTACGGCCCTCGGATTATTATCCTCTGTTACTGTTTCAGGTAGGCAGTGATAAAATAGAAAGAACTTCCCTTAGAACTATGAAAAAGAACTTCAGAGCTTTAGGGCGTCTGGTCAAGGGTTTGGGAGCACAAGTTGTGTTCTCCTCTATCCCTCCAATTATAGGGAATAATGAAGGACTAAACATGATGGGTCAACAGATTAATACCTGGCTCCGAGCCTGGTGTGCCCGGCAGGGGTTTGGGTTTTCTGACCTCAGCTCAATGTCCCCCACACCATCCTTGTGGAGAAGCTGGCTGCCCATGATTTGGATGGGCATATGCTCTGCTGGGTGAAACACTGTCTGGATGGCCAGGCCCAGAGAGTTGTGGTCAATGGAGTTAAACCCAGCTGGCGGCCAGTCACAAGCGGTGTCCCCCAGGGCTCGGTGCTGGGGCCTCTTCTATTCAACATCTTTATCAGTGATCTTGATGAGGGCATTGAGTGCACCCTCAGTAAGTTTGCAGACGACACCAAGTTGGGAGGGCGTGTTGATCTGCCAGAGGATAGAAAGGCTCTACAGAGGGACCTGGATAGACTGCATCGATGGGCCAAGGTAAACCGTATGAGTTTCAACAGGGCCAAGTGTCAGGTCCTGCACTTTGGTCACAACAACCCCAGGCAACACTACAGGCTTGGGGAGGAGTGGCTGGAAAGCTGCCTGATGGAAAGGGACCTTGGTGTGCTGATGGACAGTTGGCTGAATATGAGCCAGCAGGGTGCCCAGGTGGCCAAGAAGGCCAATGGCATCCTGGCTTGGATCAGGAATGGTGTGGTGAGCAGAACTAGGGAACTCATCCTGCCCCTGTACTCGGCATTGGTGAGGCCTCACCTCGAGTGCTGTGTTCAGGTTTGGGCGCCTCAGTACAGAAAGGACATTGAGGTGCTGGAGCAGGTCCAAAGAAGGGCAACAAGGCTGGGGAAGGGCTTGGAGAATATGCCCTATGAAGGGAGACTAAAGGAACTGGGGCTGTTTAGTCTGGGGAAGAGGAGACTGAGGGGAGACCTCATTGCTCTCTTCAAATACCTGGAAGGTGATTGCAGTGAGAGCGGGGCTGGTCTCTTCTCACTGGTGACAGGTGACAGGACAAGGGGAAATGGCCTCAAGTTGTACCAGGGGAGGTTTAGGTTGGATATCAGGAAAAACTTCTTTACAGAAAGGGTTGTTAAGCACTGGAACAGGCTCCCCAGGGAGGTGGTGGAGTCACCATCCCTGACTGTGTTTAAAAACCGTTTGGATGTGGTGCTCAGGGACAGGATTTAGTGGTGGGTTGTTAGAGTTAGAGCAGTATGGTTAGGTTGCGGTTGGACTTGATGGTCTTGAAGGTCCTTTCCAACCTGAGCAATTCTATGATTTTAAGAGTGGACACACAGCTCAGACCTCTCAGTGGGTCTCAGATTCTTATGCTCTGGACCTCTGTCTTTAGGTCCATTGCCTTTGGGAGACCCCTTTTTCTCCCCACAGATGCTCAGGGAGTCAGAGCGCCTAGCTCAGACTCGCATGACTCACTTCTGGGTGTTCAAAGCTAGGAAAAGCTAGGAAAAGTTCTGTACCTCATGCTTGTCTTTACTTCTTCAATGGGAAATATGACCGATGTTAGCTCCAGGATATGCGTCCGGCGGAGGTTTGCCAGGTGCTCGTGCTGGGTTTTCAAGTCGTAGGTTTTTTTCTCGACCAAGTCTCCCAGTTTGCGGTTGTGCCTCTGGATCTTCTCCTTCTTCTCCTGATGCCGCTGAGCCCTGCGATAATGCTTCTGGTTCTCCTCTTTAATTCTCAGAAGCCCCTCCGCATCTGTGAAGGCAGCGGCAGATGTTAGCTCGGAAAAGGAGCTGCGAGGTACTTGCAGTACGCCTGAGAAAAGCTTTATTAATATTTATAGCAAACGAGATCTACAGTGGCTTAAAACAGAAAACTCAGCCTCACTATTAACGCTCTCCAGCTGCCAAGTGGTACAACTTTTTAATCTTTTCTGAAGAGCTCCAAAGAGACTGACACTGGGATTAATCTCTCCCTATCTTTTACGCAGCTATTTTTGGCTTTGGAGCAGAAAAGCCAAGATTTCACAGCTTAATTAGGCTTCTACGGTAATCATCATGACAGAAATTGCTTGACTCTACATGCTTGCATGGTGTTGGCCCAACAGGCAAGAGCTGCTTGCAGCCAAAATCAAGTGCAGATAGCATCTCCATTCAGGTTTTCTGGCACCACTGCTCCTATTAACGTACGTTATTTGGGCTTTGTGCTCACGTATGTCCTCGTAAAGCTCTCGGATCCCAGCGGCACAGACTTCTCGTTACCACAAAATGGCAAATGTGCTTATGCTTATGAAATGCTGCAACTGCCCAAATTTACTCCATGCATCAGGCACACAAAGAGCTGGAAAAAATTCCTGCAAGAGCATCTGCTGATTCCCCTATAAAATAATTCAGTGCGGTAACGCTTCCGCAAACATATGGTGCTGCGGAGGGTGACTCCACTGCCTCTGTCTTTCAAAAGCAAAAGAAAATGTCTCCAAATACATATGGAGAAATGTTAATGGACCCTAGTTTGAATAAGAGCCCCCATCTACTAGGCGCTCACTGTCGGTTTTTATGGCTGAAAGGAAGCAGCATTAGTCATGCTCTCTTACAGCACACAGCAGAGTACTCGCTTTCCTGTAAACAAGAACTGGGATAACTGCCCCTTGCACAGAAGGCAGGCACTAAGGCCTGACATCGTTCCTCTGATATATTTTGATGGCGAGGCACAGAGGAGACCAGAGGTACAATAAGAACGTTTTGTGGCATCTGCTGCTCAAAGGAACTACATTAAACACTACTGAAAAGACAATCAAGAAAACATCCAAGCAGCTCTATCTGCCTCATCGTACACAGACCGCTAGCTTTCCCAGAAGGGGAGCACAACAACTGAAGGTTAAATCTGAAGAATGCGACACAGGACCGGCTCCCATCCTTAGGTCAGAGCTCACCCTGGCTTCCACCTGCAAAGCTGGAGCTGCACCGGTTCCTGCTCTGGGAATGGGGGAGCAGGATTCCTGGCAGCCCTCTGAGTTCATCTGCCCCCACAGACATGGGCCAGCATCCTCTGAGTGTCAGAAGTTATTTCTGCTCATCTTTCTGATCCGACGTGTTTGGGAAGAAGGGCGATCTCACATGTGGGAGATGTCAAAACCCAAATCAAAGATGGTGAGAATGGTTTCCCCATCATGCAGGTATGAACAAATAGAGAATAAGAAAGAGAGAAGGAGCAAACGTCCACTTGTTCAATTTTCACATTCATGCTGGGCCATATCCAAGAGAAGAGAAAGAACCGATTTACATTTTGTAGTATGGTCCCTAAAAGAGACCGGGTTGAGTTCCTCATCTGTTGGCTCACTGCAAGGGTTCCTTGTGGGTCTACCTACAGGAGCAGTCTGGGGTTAACTGAGCCAGCAGCAGGCTGGTTGGCTAAGAGCTGGGTCAGTTCACAGGTTAATCTGACCAAGTCCACTGTGAATCAGGTAAATAGTGAAAGCTGCAGACTAAAAACATGTAAATATTAATTTCTCAGAATAAGAGAAAAGCGGAGGAGCTTCACTCCCTAACTGGTCCCTAAAAACTGCTCTTTTTTTTTTTTAATTTTTTTAAACCAAACCAAACACCAGTTTTCATAGCCACTCCTTGTGTTTTATTCCTAATGTTCCCTCCTGGACTTCCTCCAGCTGATTCGTATCTTTCTTTCTTCAATTGCTCAAATTGGGCTCCAGGCTCCCACTGAGGCAGCGCTGATGCCGAGCACAGAAGGATAATTGCTTCCTTCTAAAATACAATGCCTACATTAGTATAACCCAGAATGAGGCCTGAACCTTTCTGGAGCAGCACTTTATTGCTATTTTTTATTTAGTCTGCAATTCCCCAAATTCTGTCCTGTCAAACCTTACCAGCTTTCCCTGCTATGGGGTTATACGTTTGTCTTTCTTAAACAACGTGCTCTTCACTTTTTCCATTTCAGATGATACAATCTACTTATCTGCACAAATCTGAATTTGATCCCGTTCTCCACAGAGTTCATATCGTCGTCCACTTTGGCTTCCTCCATTCCACTTTCTATTCTACCAAGAAAGCTATTACGGGAAATAGTAAAGAGAACTGGGCCAGTAGCTGGTTCCTGCAGAGCCCTGCCTGTCTCACCTCCTCTGTTTGACAAGTATCACCACTCTCTGAATGCAGTCTTTCTGTGATTACCTCCAGACCATATTTATTTGCTTGCTCTTGAGAGGGCAGAGCCCAAAGACAAGGTACGTTGCATCTTCTGCTTCCTCCACTGCACCACCTGACTGCAGAGAAGGGGTCAATTTGACCCGACCTGTTCTTAACTAAAAGAGGTGCCTGCTGTCAATAATCTTCTATGTCCCTATAAAGCAGCAAGAAAATTACAAGAGGGTGACTGTGTCATCAGTTTAAGGTCCCCCCTCTGTCCACTCTTTGACAACAGATGCCGTTTGCACTCTCTTCCCCAGGACATCCTCTCCACCTCAAGTGTTTTCAAGCGCTCCGCTGCCCGTCCCTTAAGTTCCCTACAGTGAATCTGATAAGGCTGCACAGACATAACCAAAACAATATTTAACTGGGTGGTTTCTTTCCTTGCCTTGCAGTCCTCTCCCTATGTAAAATTTTATCTGGTTCAACACCTGATCGCATTTTCCTTGTTAGAAGATGAAGCCAAGACGGCACTGAATTCGTTTTCCTCTTAGCTAAGAGATTCCCCTGTCCTTCATCTTGTTCTTATTATACACTTCTTACTGTGACTGTCCATCCTCCCTGCTACATGAAAACCGTCCTACACCTCACTGTTTTATTGCTGCTAGTGTGTGCCACTCTTTTATAACCATTCTCAGTTACATGACTGTGCTTCCACTTTTCATACGGCTCCTCTTGAACCTCAAGCCATTATAGCATCTCTGATTCGAGTCAGCGTGCTTCAGCATCTGCTGCCCATCTCTGCATGGAGGTTGTAAGGAGTGCTGCATATTCTCCTCTGAAAAATGACACTCCAAATCTCTCACGTATAAAATATTTAATGAGTTTCACGACTGAAGCTGCTGAATGTTAGCAACTCGCCAGCTTATGCCTTATTTCAATGACAGTCCTGCTCACAGTCTTGCTCAAATAGGAATTTGGGATTTCTAGACAGGTGGGGGTTAAAATTCACCGGTTACGTGAAATCCCTAACAGCTGCAGAGCTGTTTGCTCCTCTTTATCAAGAGGAAGTGATCAGGAACGCTGCACTGAATAAAGCCATCTCTAGGGAGAAAGCCAAATTCATAGGCTGCTAAGCATTTACTTTCTAAGCTGTTGCAAAATGATCTCCATCCAGCTGAATAATGCCTACTGTTTGCTAATTAACATCCAAGCATAAAAAGGCTATGAAATCCACTCACTGATTTGCTTTGGAAATTCACTGTTTTTAAAAACCAGCCCTCAAGTTTACACCAATTGATTTTTCACTCCTTCAGACACGGTTTTACACGTTACAAAAGCACAGGCACCACTCACGTCTTGTCATTTCATCATTCTCCTTGCAAATGGTCTGCTTCAGCTGTTCGATCCGCATCTTGCAAGACATTATTTTCCACCTCTGAAAAAGAACATTCAGCAGCTCTAGGGCACAAACCGTTTCAAACACACTGACTAATGATTAACAATGAAGGCAGCAGCTTTGGTGCAAAAGGAGCAGGATGTTCTGGATTGGCTCAGACCAATACATAAACATTTCATACACTGTTTTTGGCACAGAAGAACGCCACGAACAAAGAGGATGCTGAGTTTAAAGTCAATCAGTATAACAAGTTAATGAAGGAATACCAAGAAAGAAATGAAAAATATCGACAGTCTGCAGAGCTGATTTTGCTTTTGCTTACAACAGGCTTTTTAGGAAAGCAACACAATGCCCTCGAGGTAAAATGTAACTTTAAAGAATGTGATCCAGCAATTCAGAGAGCTTAAAAACCATGGGAAGCTTTGAATAACTCACCAGCTGATCAGTTATCTCTTTGCCTTCCATGGCCTTCAAAACACTGGGGGGAAAACATGAATGAAAGTTATTTGACTATCTGGACTACATCTCTGTCTCCAGCAACAGTGCATCACAGAGATCTTTCTGAAGGCATTTACTTTCATTTAATGACTGCAACTTACTGTTTTTGGAATTCTCTCTGTTTGGTCTTAAGATGCATCAGCCTTTCCTTCTTGTCTGAAAACCTGGAAGAGAGGAAATGCTTTTATTTCCATTTTGCACAACGGTATCGTCAGTTGTCTGAACCAGTAAAAAGACTGAAGCTTGTGGGGGGTCTCTAAACCTGAATTCTCTCCCAACCCTTGGGAGGGATAGCTAAATGTATGGAACTCCTGCAGAATTCTACAGCATCTGTCTCCCAGGGATAGCAACAAAACCTCTTACTTTACTCAGTAATGGTTCCATGTAGGAGAGTACTCTCTTCAGACTTGTAAATGACATCCAAGTCCTTCATGTACCAGCAGCAGTAGCTAAGCTGCACTGTTTTCTACTAATTTCTACCAAGCACTTGTAGGCACCACAAGTCCATGACTCAGGTGTCTGCCTGAGGTGTGAGTCTGAGCCATGGGAACTGCCCATAATTGATTAGGAGGAAGCTTTTTTTAGGGTTCCTGCATTTCCATCCTCTGGATATGCAACAGCCACGTTCTGCTCACCTCCACAGAATCATAATGGTCGGAAAAGACCTCCAAGATCCCCAAGCCCATCCCACCCCCACCATGCCCACTGCCCACGTCCCTCAGTGCCACATCTACCCTTTTCTTGAACACCCCCAGGGACGGTGACCCCAGCACCCCCTGGGCAGCCTGTGCCAGTGCAGCACTGCTCTTTTGGAGAAGAAATGCTTCCTGATATCTAGCCTGAACCTCCCCCAGCACAGCTTAAGGCCATTACAGTGTGGAACAGAGAATGAGAGGTATTAAGAAATACACTTAAAAAGTGTGTGAACAACACGTATTGAGAAATCACAAGGAAGCATGAAGCAACAGAGACAACAGCAAGAGATACAACCAAGAGATTCAGGCAACGCAGAAAACAGCAGTTGTGTTGCGTTCTGCCAGAGTGCCTCCCAAGCCTTCCTTTGTGCTTGCCATGCTACGGCACCGTCCCAATCTGCACCTCAAATGTGTATCTGGGGGGCACACAGCCCACGGCAGGGGGGGTTGGAACCAGATGTTCTTCGAGGTCTCAACCCAAACCATTCTACGGTTCTATGATATTTTCGCTTGGAATGTGTAGCATTCACAATTTCATCCGAATAAATGTTAAACGTTTCACACACAACCCACCGAGTCCTCTATTTCAGGGACATCTCAGCTTCATTTAGAAAGAATTACACAGTGAGCGAGCTTGGCGGGGTGGCATCTGGGACCTCCCCCTGCTCAGCCCCATGGATTGCATTTCACGTTACCCTTCAAAACGCTTCATTTCTCTCCTCAAAGTGCTGAAATCTGAAAGCATAGAGACCAACCGCGGCTTTACAAAGTATGCAGTCACCCAGGAGCATTAAAACAACAGAGCTTCTGGCTGCTGCCTTCACAGCCTGCAGGCCAGAAGTATCCCTTTTCCTTCCAAACCAACACCAACCCAGTGGCAGGCACTGGTACAAAACCTGAGGCCATGTGTGCACCCGAGGAATGCAGTGCGACCAGAGCCCGGTGGCTCAGCATCCGTCAGTCCATCCCTCCCTGTGTCCTTCTGTGTGTCCTCAACTATGTAAGCTGCACAAGTGCCCCGCACCAATGCGTGTTTACATGCAGCAATGCTCACACTGACAGCACCTCCGACCTTTGGCTAAAGGCAGGAATAGCTCAGCCCAGAAACACAGCGCTCAGCACCAGGAGAGCCGTGGAAATTTGGCAGTTCTTGTTTTCCACCAGGCACAGAGTCTGACTCAACGCTATTACCCGAATCACGTCCATCACGTTAGCAGCAAGGTGAACGATCTGTCAAGAATTTGGGACTAAAGGAAGTTCTTGGTGAGGAGGGAAGATGGGAATATTTGTGGAGGGCTGCAAAGATTCCAGCTCGCCACGCACTTCAGCAGCCGTGGCAAGCAGCTCCTATCAACTCCTTCAGCAGGTTTCTCCCAAGCAAACGTGCCAATTTCTTTACAGAGCTCAATTTTTAATTGTGTAGCATTGTGGAACTAATTTTTCTCTACATCTGCAGCTTTTTATTTTGGCAAAGAAACAAAGCTCTGGAAGAATTCTTACCGAAACTCCGATAAAATCACAGAATCATTCAGGTTGGGAAAGGCCTCCAAGATCCCCAAACCCAACCCCAGCCCACCCCACCATGCCCACTGCCCATGTTCCTCAGTGCCACATCCCCATGGCTCTGGAACAGCCCCAGGCACGGTGACCCCTGCATCCCTGGGCAGCTGTGCCAGTGCTGTGCCTTTCCTGTCCAATAAAACTCCATTGCTGCAAAGAGCCACCGCTCCTAATCACAAACCACAACCCAGAGAAATCGGGCAGGCTTAGACACCACAGTTGTGCTGTCTGTGGCTTTCGTTACCTGCAAAAATATAAAGCAAAGCAATTCCGAATGTTTGGAAGATAAACTCTGAGGGTTTCTGCCTATGGCAGCGGGAATAAGCTCCCGCGAGGAAGGAGTCTCCGGGCTGAAATTAGCACCGAGATGTTTTTGTAATGTACAGCACGTTGCTAATGAAAAGAAGAACGTCAGCGATTATTTTACTGCAGGACTTCCGGACTACTCATCCTTAATTACAGCCCTCTTTCAATAATTAATCTTAACAGTTCCTCAGTCGCTCCCCCTCACAGACACAGGGGGTGATTTTTGTTAGACACGTGAACCATTTCAACCTTACCGCAGCTTTTAGCACATAAAATAGTCCAACGAAAAGCAACCTGAAGCAATCCTTGCTGTTAGAAATTAAAATACTGATCTTCATCAGGGAAAAAAAATACACAAGAAAATCCTAAGAGTGACACATCACTGGAAGACTCCAGTGCAGGAGGCACGGGTGTCCCTGTGCATCCCAAAGCAGTTTCTGACAGCACTCACAGTGGCTCCCCCCGGAACAGCCCTTCTTGTGACTCCGTCCAGGTCATAACACCCAGCTAAAATTAACCCAGGTCCCACTCGAAGGCATAAAGTGCCCAAACAAAGAATGCTGCCAGCAAACACGGCCTGCGCCCAGCCCCTGCCTGCAGCTGTCCCTGCAGGGCTGGAAAGGTCGCTCCCGCCCCGTGCTCGCTGCCCAAAGAACGCATGGAAACCCCTCGTTGCAATGCAGGCTGACCGCTGAGATGACAGGCTGGTTCTCCCTTGCTTCACTATCAGTCATTCAAACATTAATTAAATAGCACAGATAACGCATTTCAAGCGCGGTTTTAAACCATCCCTAATTCCAATAGCTTTGAAAGAACAGAAATCCAGGCTTTAGGAAGCACTGTCCCCACACCAAACTTTCCTACTGCAAGCACCCATCCTTATGCTATTTGTGTGATGTTATTCCTTTTGTTTGTGAATACAAAGCTGCTACACAGGGCTGCGTTTGAATGAACTGCAGCACCAGTTGGGAAAGCTCTGAGCAGCAAGATACCAAGCCCAGGGCCCGCAGGACAGAACAGAAGATTGCACTCAGACCAAGGGCAAGAAAAAAAAAAAAGAAAGAGGAAAAAACCCATGGGAGAATATTTCTGCAAATAAGAAAAGCAGCTTAAACATACAGAACTAAATGGGATGGTGAGAGCATCTTAGGAGGATGCAGCGAAAGCAGTCAGAAGAGCTGACCCTGCCTCACGTGAGAGGATCGGAGGAAGATGAGAGGTTTTCTAAGATGAGCTGCTGTTGCCTCTGATACTTTGGCCAGGACTACATCTCTACTGTTTTGTCTTTCCAATGGGTTGAGGAACTCCTTACCCCTTGGTTAACACAAGATGATAGAGGCTTCGCTACAGTGAAGCCTGAAGGTTAGCCAAAATCTTAAGGCTGCAAAAGGGCAGCAAAAGACACACGCGTTATATTCCGAATTCCCAAAACAAAATTTCCACGAAAACTGCAGGTAACCTTGGGCAGCCTCACCCAAACACAAGTTTTCCATCAGCATTAGAAAGCGCAGTTTGCAGTTCTAGGACACACAAAAACAAAGAAACTCCAACAAGCAGCAGACTAGGCGGGTTCCTTATGCCCACTCCCACTGACTGTAATGCAGCTTACCAAGGCGTAAGGGTCTGCTCGTGCGGATACAGATCAAGGCATGAGTTGATTTTCTATATTTGGGTTATGCTTAAGAAGCTCAGGTTCATTTAAGTGTAAGACTCGCACACTAATTGTACAGTCTCTGCCGGCAAACAGCCACAGAAAAAGTTTATGGCAGGAAAACGCCTGCTGCCACATAGAGCTGCTTGGGTCTGCTGCAGAGAGGCGAGGGAGGAAGCAAGACAACGCTATGCTGACATTTGGCAGACAGACGTGAAGGGCGTTGGGTGTGAGGACCTTCCACGCAACGCACCATTTACCACCCAAACAGCTCACGAAATCACTCGAAGCAGCTGCTAATGAAGATGCAAACCAACGCCTGTAAACAGGGCCAGACATCGGAGCCGCTCTTGAGGCAGCGCTACGAAGAATCGTTAAGAAGCCGGGACGGACGTGCTGGAAACCACAGCTCCACAACGAGCTGCAGAGCGATCCTCCAGCCCACAGCCACACCGTGGGCCGGCTGCCGCCAGCTCAGGCTGCCCCGGGCCCCATCCACCGGGCACCTCCAGGGATGGGGCACCCACAGCTCCGGGCAGCAGCGCAGGGCCTCGCCGCTCCCACACGGCGGAACCTCGCCCCCCACCCCCCCGCTCCCCGCACCCGCTCCGCTACCTCTCGGAGTCGCGGCCGTCGAAGAAGACGAAGTCCCCGCCCTGCACGCACTTGGCGCAGGTGAGGCGGCGGCGGGTGGTGTTGCAGAGCGGGCAGCGCTCCACCGCCACGTACAGCCCCTCGGCGTCCTCCTCGGCGCCTCGCAGAGCCCCGGGCCCGGCCCCGAGGCCGCCCCCGCCCTGCCCGCCGGGCTGCGGCCGGCAGCCGCTGGGAGACGCCATGATGGGCTCGGCGCGCCGCCGGTCACGTGGGACTTTGTTGTCGGCCCGGGGCATTGTGGGGAGCGGCGGGCGGGCGGGCTGCGCTCCTCACAGGGAGCGGGAGGAGTGAGGGGGAACTCGGGGGCTCAGTGGCGTTCTTCCACAAAATAACGCCCCAGTTAAAAAAAAAAAATCACAAAATCATGGAATTGTATGCGTTGGAAGGGACCCTTAAAGGCCATGTGGTCCCACTCCCTGCAGTGCACAGGGGCACCCGCAGCTCCATCAGGTGCTCAGAGCCCACCCCTGAGCTTGGAGCCTGCAGGGACATCCACCGCTACTCCGGGCACCCAGTGCCTCGCCGCCCTTATTCTAGAAAGCTTCTCCCTTATATCCAGTCTAAATCTCCCCTTTTCTCGCCTGAAACCATTTCAAACTGAAGGAGAACCACAATACTTGTTTTTAAGACATGTTACCATAGCAAACGTAAGGTTATCAGCAGCTCTGAGAAGACACAGAGCCCCTCTCTTATCATCAAGCTTTTTCCACACTCTTTAAAAGAGCATTGATTTTACTGGTGAAATTATGCGGCTCACTCTTAATGAAAAAACAGTTTTCTTTCCTGAAGAAGGCTCATCTCAGATAAGCAGTCTCCAAACACCAATAAGAACAGGTTGTTGCTTTTCACTTACAGGGATTCTGGTAAATCAAGCCTTATCAGCTTTTACAGCCACAGCGCAAACAGAAGTTCAGCCCATTGCAGTGGAAAGTCTGCAGTGTTAGAAAACAAACAGAAAAGTAAGTCTCTGTTTAGAATAGATTTGAGTGTGGAAATCCACGGTTTGCTTGCGACAAAGCAGCTGATAAGACAGTTAAGACCAGTTTATCGTAAGGAAGCGTATGAAGTTTTCCAAGCTTTTTTTCCAGAGGAGCAAAGTGATAAAAGTACTTGTGAGAGACTGCAGACACATTGAAGTCGCAGCTTCACCAAGTCAGAAATAAACTGGTGGCAGAAAAACACGACCATTACCCTGTTCTGTATTAAACCATTGCCAACACTATTTTTTCTATGGAGGAGTACAGGCAGCTTTTAGCTTGGGTTACACTTAAATCATCAAATAGCAACCTCTAGCGGTTCATGGAGCTTCCTGACAGATCTGTCCCATCTTCAGCAGAAAACAAGGGGAGGAGACAAGGCCCAGCAGCACCAGAACTCTGTTTCAGGAAGAGAAAAAACACCTTTGCTTCTAGAGAATCATAGCAGGTACCTGAACAGTACAGGGATAATCTCTACACTCTTCCTAATCATGTTACCTGTCTGAGAGAGACACCTCTAACAAAGAAGGCCTTGAGCTGAGGAAGGTGCAAGAGCCCCACAGCTTCAGCTGCAAAATTACCAAATGCTTTCATGCATTGCTGTTATCTGAACTCCAGTTAAATAACTCAGGAAAGCCCTGAGCATCCATTCTTGTATTCTCCTCAAGCCCACTTTAAAGGCTATTCCTAATCAATCATCGTCTGATAAGGACTTTGATAATGCAAGCAGGTACCATTTTGTTAAAACCCATGGCATGACAAGTTAATCAGTTTGCTTAGCTAGACCCTCTCTGCATGTGTTCCAGTGCTGCCCTTGAATATCTGCTCTGCTAAGGGAGCACCAGCACCATTACACAACAGTTGATCCAACTTGAGTTATCAGAGGGAGTCAAGTGTCCTCTGCAGTCACTGTCTTCAAAACACTGAAATAAAGTCATGCTGGACTTCATAAGCCATATTATAGAAAAAAGTATTTTGAGTTTGACTGTGAATGAACATGAAAATACAGCATTGCAGGAGCTAGGTTCCAGTACTTCAAGCTGAGGATTTTGAGGGAGCTAATTTGAAGTGCAGTGTCAATTCACCTGTTCAGCTGGGAAAAAACACAAGGTTTCAACTACAAGGTAAGTGCAGTCTTATTATGCATACTATTAAAAGTACATTTGTTTGCTAAATTTCTCTCCTTGAGTTACAAGTGAATTACAGACAGCAGATGTGCAAGCAAAAAACATTTCATAAACTATAGGAAGGGATCAGCATTTATAGCATTCACAGTAATGTCATTTTCATTGTCCACATCTATACATTTGGGTCCAGGAACAGCCTTGGCTTCTGTTCCATGCCTAGCAAAATAAACCCATACGTTATTCCTGTCTACTTTACAGGCTGCATTACGATGCTTTCTTGAAA
Organism: Numida meleagris; assembly: GCF_002078875.1. NCBI lineage: Eukaryota > Metazoa > Chordata > Aves > Galliformes > Numididae > Numida > Numida meleagris. The sequence continues at coordinate 57,659,158 of NC_034414.1, read as the reverse complement.
CCTCTAAGAATGGGATAGATGTTCTCAAACGCCTCATAGATTTCAGAACGCTCTTTTGCTCCTGCAAAGACATTTGAGGAAAAAAAAAGGTAAGAATCGGAGTATTGAGAATAACTGAATGCACTTCAAACCTAATGATGAGATTACAAACCATGAAGAAACAAGAGTTTAAAAGCAAATTTAAACTAACATTTGCTAAAACTGAAGGAAGAATTTCCATCCTGTTACTTCTTCCACCTCACAAAGAACAACAACAAGCCTGCTTTGCTTTAAGACTGGACTAGTTTTGGTTAAGCTGTAGCTCTAAGTTTCTTCCTGAAAGTGTCATACATTGGCTTTGAAGTAAGGCAACTGCAAAGAATCATGGTTTTATCTGCTTAACCACAACAGCTCTGCCTCTTGATAAGTGGCAAGACAGAAACAAGAAATTGAGAGCGTTTAACCCCATAGTGGAAATTCATCCACAGTTTGAGAGCTCCGCTCCTCCAATTCCAAGATGTTTTATTCTTTACACTTGCGATTTTTAGGCCAGTCTTATCCATGTGACTGTTAGCAATTCTTGAATACTGAGTGCCCCGAGTGTCTCACAGCTTGGTTAGCTGAGCTCATTCATGATTCATAATTGTGAGAATCTCTGGTGAAGGCAGGTGCTTCTGTTTTGCCATTCACATACCTCAAAGCTCTGCTGTGAATCTAAATGCAATATTCAGTTCCTCTGGGTACCACAAACACCCATTTACTTTTCAGAAAAGCTGAGTAAAGGTATTCTCATGAACTTCAAAAAGAAAGTATTGAAAACATGCACTCCATTTCTTTTTTTGTCTTGGAATCCAAGGTACGCATATCTGCAGAGCACACTCGCAAGGCTTTTGCTCACGAGTTTGCCAAACTGTCTGGAACAGGCTCTTACTCCTCCACCCTTTCCTCTAATAATCCTAAGTACACGTTGTCAGTGAAGTGTTTTAAGAAGTTTGCTTCCTGTCCAATTCTAAATTGCTTATTGTGATACTCATATTTAAGCAACTGTGAGTAGCTACTGGCATGTCAGGCTCCTGGTGGGATTCAGTGCGCTGACACAGGGCATTATGCTTTGAATAAAGATACTCCAGTTTAATGACATGGAAATTTGAGACACCATACAAAGCAATATGAGGTTCGAGTGCAACAATACCAATATTGTTATCTGTAGAAAACAGAGATAAGCAGCAGTAGGCATGAAAAAGGCCACTAAGTAGCTTTACTGCAGCAAGATATTACTTTAGTATGCTCAATTTAAACACTTCCTCAGAAGATGTGGTAGCTCTCAGTTACAGATAATATGAGAGGAGACCACTTACCAGTCAGAACAACTTTTCCAGACACAAAGATAAGCAACACTATCCTTGGTTTGACCATCCTATAAATAAGGCCAGGAAACAGTTCAGGTTCATAGCTGTTTCAAAGCAAGCAGGTAAAATTAGTAAAACGCAAGTACCATTTCAGTGTTGTATGCTTGAAATGCTCTATAACTACACTAGCAGGAAACTAAACCCACAGATTGCAGCTAGCTACCCATAGAAAGACAGGTCAAAGTCTAGATATCTTGAACAGAAACGTGGTAGATCCCACTGGAGCTGGTAGGAGTGCCCCATGCTTACTTTTAAAGGCTTTTGAATCCCATTTTCCAGAGATTCAAGTAGCTTAAGAGTTGCCTCAATTAAACCTGAATTACTTAATCAAGTGGGTTTTTTTTCTCCCATTGACATAGTCTGCAGTGAAAAACAGTCCCCCACTAAGCTTTAGCATTGACTTGGCAATAATAGGAAGCGTAACATTCTTGTCATTAGCTGCTTGTAGAGCATCCTACAAGGAGAAGGCAGCAAACAGCACAGGGAGGGAAGTTCAGATGAGCCCATCACTGTTGCACTGCTGTAGGCTTTACTGCCAGCAACTACATCAGTGCTGTAATTAAGCAGAGGGCTATTTTGGCCTGAGCCCTGCTCAGAACAGGAGTTAGTGCAGAAAATGTGCCTTGCTACCTATACTGTAACACATTGCATCTACTGCCACTTCTTGCCCGCTGAACCAGTTTTGGTGAGCCAAAGATATGCTTGATATTCAGTACCCAGTTAATTATTACGTTAAACTGCCAGGTTTCAGAATTTGAGCCTCTTTACAGCTTACAAAGAACTCTCCAATCTCCATGGGGCTGTAATCCTCTCTCCCACATACCTGCTGAACTGCTGGTGGGTGAGAACCAGCCCTTCCAGCCGGATGGGGAACCTCACGTCACAGCTGCCCACCATGTTCTGGATCTTGAAGTCCAGGAACTTGGCAGGGAACCCCAGCTTCTGCACCACACGGGCATACTTCCTTGCTGCGAGCCGTGACTGCTCTTCGCTGGCGGAAGAGCAGAAGGGGGAAGCAGCTTTGAGGGCTTTCATCTGTTCTGGAGCTGGAATTCAGTTTAGAGCCACCACCATGCAACTCTGTGCTGCTGCTCAAAATAGTAAGCTCTTATCCCCAGAGCCACTTCAGTGAGCTAAAAAGAATAATGTGCCTTGGTGTTCATTTTCCTATGGTTTATATGAGCGCATTACATCACCGAGGATTTCCACTGTTTAAGTAATGCCTGGCAGCATTATCTCATCCCTTCAATTAGGGCTGATCCAGGAGGGAGACCACAGATATCAGTGCGGTCATCCAGCTAGGTGGGGGTTGGAGATTTCCTGAGCTATGAGTTAATGCATCATCTCACTGGCAGTTTAGGGTCTTACAAAAAAAAGAAAGAAATCAAAGCAGCTGCTGAACCTGAGGACAGGACCTTCACAGTACAGAAATCATTTTTGCTTTTCTCCAGTTCCTATTTTCTCTAGAGGGATGTGTGTTGACTAGTGAGCAGACACCAAAGAAACTCGACAGACACAAGTTACGTCTCAACTCACTTGAAAGTCAGTGAGAAATGCAAATAACCCCTTAACAACTCCTGGGCACTTTAGCAGCTTTTCTGCTAGTGTCTACTCAGCTCAATCTACATTCAGGTGCAGAAGCATGCAGTTCAGTAATGACAGAACTCCCGTCACAAAGAAAACTAGACATTTTCAAGACTAGCGCTTCGTTATTCTTGATAGCAAGCCCTCTGCTAGGTAATTTAAACAAGGCTGAGTTGAGGAAACGCAGGTGCAGCTGAAAGACCTTAGAGGAGACCAAAGAAAAAAGTACCTTTTGGCTCCTGTGCAGACCATTTTTCCTGAACTGAAGATAAGGGCCGTTGTTCGTGGTTCCCTGATCCTCATGATCACAGCCGCAAACCTCTAGAAATTCAAAGGAAAACCTCAGAGTCAAGCTGAAAGAGTCAAAGAGCCATAAAGGTTGGAAAAGACCACTAAGATCACCAAGTCCAACCCCAACCCACCCCACCGTGCCCGCAAAGCCGTGTCCCTCAGTGCCACATCTACCCTCTCTCTGTACCAGGTCTGTTCATTCTTTCAGGAATTACCACCACCACAAATCTCAGCACTGCATGCAGTTACTTTGCAAAAGTATTTATTTACCACCCTGAAATTCTTATACTTCCCCCCTCTCCTCCATGACTTGGGGGTTTAGGGTAACTAAACCTATATTTTATTGAGTCTGGAGTCACCTATGAAGCCCCAGCCCATTCCTACAGCGTAGCCCACTTGCTAGAGATACGCGATACCACTCTGACCCAAGTAACTGTCTTTTAGCAGAGTGTTTTTGGACAGATCTTTCTTTTTCCCCAGTGAGGGCTGTGGGTCAATGCAGTGCTGTTAGAGAGGTGATGAAGCTCAGGGTGCATCTGTGTGGTAGAGTCCAGGAGCATTGAGAGAAGGGAATAGGGATAAAGCTCAGCCCTCAGGATTTACCTTTGGGTTATACTCTGCATTTCTGGCATGCAGAGCTATGTTCTTCAGATCTAGTTTACAAGCCAAGTTTACAGTGGACACTATATTCCTGAGGAATGAGAAAGGATTTGTCATATTGCAGAACGAAGCCGTTACAGAGCAAAACTCCAACATTATTAGCTAATGTGAAGTCACAGCCCTCTTAAGAGTTGCCATCATTTAATTTACTGCCCGCCTCTTCCCCACTTTAGCACTAGGCTATTTTTTTTGCCAAACTTTAGCAATTCAATACCAAAATTAGTTTCTCAGAAGAGGAAATAGAACAAGATAGAAAATTATTAGTCCCAGGATACTACATTTAATTGTCTTCCAGTAACTAAATCACTGAAGTATTTTTACAGCTTTAAATTGCACCATTACTGAGTGCTTACAGACTTCCTAGAGCTCTCCTAAGGAAAGAGTACATTAGTCTCTACAGGTGTGAGTTACTCTATACTCTCTCTAGCCTTTAACAAAGCCAGAATCTCTTTTGCTTCTTTTTGTGTCACTTTCCTTTTCTCAGTTCTGACTTTCCACTCTCAGAAGAGCAGACTGACACCTTTAAGCCCTTGGAGTCCATTGTCATCCTTAACATCCTCCTTGCAGGGACAAGACCTTCAAGTGCTTTCTGGCTTTTTGTCCTGCAGACTGAAGTAACAAGCAATACACACAGTACAGTAAATCATTTTACCAAATGCCTCTCCCACAGGGAGACTTCATCTCCTCCCTCCCAGGAGAAAGTCCTCCCTTTAAAAAGCCAGAGGCATTCCAGGTGCTTACTCAACCAGCACATACATTTACCGAGCCCACTCCCCTGTTTCATTAAGCAGCATCATCCCATGCTATTTCCACATTGCATTGATTAGCATTGTATCCAGTTGCCTTCCAATGTTCTCTGTCCCTCAGCTCCACCTCTCAGTAATAACTGTGCCTCCCTAGTGCTTTAGATGGGCTTCTGTGAAATCAAACCTTGCTTTCTATGTAGCAAATGTGCAGTCAGAGCAATACCTTGCACATCAAGGAAAACACAACTAGCTTTCCCTAAGATTAGTCTTCAGTGAAGATGGTACTGCTCTTATTATACCACATATGCAACAGCAACTTACTGTAACTGAGGAACTATGCCAGAGCTCTCTGATGCAGGTGTCACTGGGGTCATAGGAGTCATTGGTGTCAGGGGAGGACACACACCAGGTTCTCCAGGGCTTGGCTGGATCACATCTGGGTATGACGAGCTGCTTTCCTCCATGAAGACTCCACCATCCTCATTTCTTGGTACCGATCCATCAAGGCCTCCTTGCATTTCATGACCATCTTCAGAAGGATTTTGTTCTTTGTTATCTTGGGTAATATCTGGGAGAAAGCTGAGGTCCACAGAGGAGAAGTCTGCAGGAAGCTCTTTGGGCTGGTTAAACTGGGAACCAAACGATACATCTCCAGCTACTTGAATTGGAAGGTCCACGTCATAGGGGCTCATAGGATTAAACACCTGGGGACTGGCTGAGAGGTCATCCTTGAGTTGAGAAAAAGCATCAATAAGGATCTTGTATTAAAATATGGTCTTCAACTGGGAGACTACATTAGGTTACATCTCTATTCAGTAAAGAGCTTTCAATCATTTTCCCCTCAAGTATTATAGCCAAGAAGAGCCTGAAGATATGAAAACATCATTTGCCTGGCTGTTAGCATATAAAACCCAAATAACTTCTCCCCATTACATCTTTCTGGTGGAGACACATTTTCCCACCACACCCCAAGGCAGTCTAGAGCACTCCAGTGGTGCCTCAAATTGAGAAACACCATTTACCTTCAGTGGTGATTGGAGGAACAGTGCTGGCACTTTGCCTTTGCCATACCTCACTTCTGCACATAGCTAACATCATTGCTTGTGAGTTTTTCCAAGGAGGACAGCTAGCATTTTCTGTCTGGCTTTTTGCTCTCACTATGTGTACTCCTGCTGCTACCAGGGGACAGCGTTGTGTTGGATTTGTGCAATAGAGGGCAGCAGTTCACAGGCTCGTGAGCAAATTAAGCATTCAGCTGCTGGAGGCTACCAGATTAATTCAAGCAAGACACAGCCAAAGCCAGCATCCTTCCCCCGGATCAAGAGATTAGGGCACGCCACGTATCTGCAGGCAAATGCTTGCATACTAATGCCTTCCTTTATCAGCATCATTTAAAAAAGGAATTAAAAGTATTTAAAAGGCATTGTGATATTGAGAAGGCAAGAGTTCGGGGAAGAATTTATTCCCTTGTTCATTAGGGCACAAGCTTGTAGTTGGGGGAAAGCTTCTTTCAAAAGGGTGACTTCACCTGCCACAGCAGGTGGCAGCTTGGGCTAGATGCCTGTACAGGGGGTTTTGTGTTCATTTAGGCAATTTTAGCACTGAGAGCCCAAAGGGCTTGAAAACTCAAGCACAAATCAGAACAGGAAAATCCATGCAAGGCAGAGGCTTTGGAATTGGCAGTGACTGCCCAAGCTCCACAAGGAAAGGGGTTTCCAGATCGATGTGTTCAGCCCTGAGCCAGTGCTGCCCTGTGCTCAGCAGCTCACTTAGCAATTCAGTCCTGTGCTCTGTGCCCAGTTACTTCACAGGATGCCTGCCTGGAGGAAACATTCACAGCTTGTGAAACTCTTACTGAGTGAGCAATCATCACAGAGGGCTCTTAGTGTAAATAGATACAAGGAGGTCTAGCTCTGAACTAGATTGAAAACCAGTCCTAGAACTGGCTTCTACACGCAGGGGCCCAGTTGAGATCATCAGGGAAGAGTGCTGCTGGAGGAAACCTCAGCCCCCGACCCTTTGCAGAACAGGAACTGAGAGCACTTAGAATTCACAAGGCTGATGCACATCATAAGGCATTCAAGTCAAATACAACTATTTTAGAGCAGTAAACAGTTACTTAGAAATAACAATGTATTATGGAATATGAATTTTAATATATTTTTCCCTAGGAACAAAGGAAGGAATGTCTCTGCAAGACCTCCAGCAGACCAAGAAGCAGCTCGACAGGAACTGACTACAAACTAAAACTCAGCTCTATAGGACTTGACTAGGAAGGTCATAATGCACGTAAGTCATGATGAACCATAATGCACAGAAGATGGGACAAATAAAAGCCTTGTCACTGCAAGCCTGCAGGACTATTCACACATAGCAAAGGGCACCAGAGGATATGAGAAATAATGGCCAAAAAACAGATGTAAAGCAAACAGTTCATGGCATAGCTTAAAGAAAAAGCTGATGGATGTGTGGTCAGTGGGACTGGAAGCATCAGGTAGAAAAGATATCATCCAAAAGAATGAAAGTAAAGTGCTTCAAGTAGATAGAAGAAGAAAGCTAATCTTGCATGCAACTATTCAAAAGCTCTTATAGGGTTAAATGCTGGGGAAGATGGTCTTTGTGTTAGACTGATGTTCCGAGGCTGTGAAAGGGGCACAAGACCATGTTAGCCTTGGGCTGGCTGCCAAGGGTTATTGCTATAAACTCCAGGTTAATTAACTTCACTGAAGCCCCCATCAGCTGCATAGTTTTGGACATTTCCCAGTGGCTCCAGAAAGGAGACTGCACACTGATCTTGTGCGAGATCATCACATTTGAGGCACTTGGAGGAGAAATAGCCATTTGACTTCCGCTGCAGTAGTTTGTGCAGCCCAGGTATGTGTAAATCAAATGCAGCTGCTTTTAGCATCAGGCCTGACTTCTTTATTTAAATAGTATCCTAGACACCTACTACTATCAAATATCTCAACAGGTCTGAAATAGGGAATTCTGTTTCACCTGGAAAACCCAAGTTATACCTCCCTATGTTATACACCCTATGGGGCCATGTTCAGAGGGCATTCCTGACTGCCACCAGGAGGTCTCTGAATTTAAAGCAGCGTGGGTAAAACTTAGTTTCTAACCTGAAAAATGGGTTAGAAACAGTAAAAAGGAGAAGAACACGCAACTGCGGGAGCTATGGACGCACAGCTGAGCTAGGAGTGCAGCACTCTCTCCTGTTCTTGCTGCAGCTACTGCAGCAGCCCCTCCACTAGGAAGCCACCTGGAGCCAGGAGGGCCATTTTAATGCAAGGAGGAAAGATTTTTGCACACATTTACCAGCCAGCATGAGGAGGTTGAGCCTCCTTGCACACAGGCTGGTCCATACCAAGGGTGTAAGTGCAGCAGCATTTATCATGCAGCAGATGAGAGGAACTGCCTGCAAAAAGAGCATGGGCTCCTCTGTGCCCCCAATAGCTTGTGACTGTAGGAACCCTCTGCATCCACCGTATAAATACATCATGTAGAAAGTAAAAAGCATGAAAAAAACTCAGGAAAAAGAGAAAACCGCTTGAGAATAGTAGGGAAAACAGGGGTTGTTACTCTACAATTTGAATACATGCAGTAGAGCATTTATAACAGAGCGTTGGTGGTATAGTGGTGAGCATAGCTGCCTTCCAAGCAGTTGACCCGGGTTCGATTCCCGGCCAACGCAACTCCGCTTTTTTCTTTCCTCCCCCCCAGGTACCTGTCTGCCGCAGTGCTCCAAGTACTGCTCCAGGGGCGAGACGTCCTCCATGCGTGCAAAACCTGCTGCCGTCCAGCGCTCGCAGCTTTATAGTGGGATAGCCCCAGAGCAGGTGCAGTTCATTGAGGTACAGCTGGCGTGGAACAACAGGGGTGAGGGGTGTGATTTCCATTGCTGTTTTTGCTCTTTGCAAGCAACCTGGTCGGTTACCTTCACCCTAGGGACGTGCTGGAGGAATTGGGGTTCTGCCTGGTGCTCCCCATCAGGATACAGGCACGGCCTGAGCCCCTCTGCAGGGCTGTGGATGAGCAGGGAGTCAGAGCTGAGAAGGCAGAGTGTGCAAAGATAAAGCCTCACCTTTTGCTGCAGCTTTTTAGTGAGCAAGTGCAGCAGGCCCTTAGCTTCTCCCACCTGCTTCATCAAGTGCAATAGGGCACAGCTGGTCCTGCAGCACCTCCCTGCCATGGCAGCCTCAGCCCCTGCAGAACAGCTTCAGGTGGTGCTGTCAGGCCCTTCTCACTGCCCTAAGGCTGTGAAGGATGAGGTTTGCATCTTATGGCTGCAGAGCAGTGTATGTGGCTGATGAGCATCCTCTCCTCCTCGGTGCAGCCTGCTGGGCTGGTTCTATGGCATTTTCAGGACTTGCCTTTCCCCTGTGGTTTGCAGATGTTAAATTCCTCTCATCCCAATGATTCTGTGATTCTATGAAGTTCAGCCTTGAGTGGGTTGATGTGTGTTACACAGGGGATAGAGCAGGGAGGGGACTCTGAGGTTGCACTTCAGTTACAGGGGATGGTAGAGCTGGCTTGGACCAGTTTGTGATGGCTAAAACTGCAGTGTCCCCCTTAGGGCTGCCTGGTGGTTGCAGATTGCACTGCAGGACTGTTGCCCAACCCCAGCCAATGAATGCTATTGCTGTGCTCAGACTGGGAAATGGGAGCATTGTGGTGGCTGTGGTGTTCCTCTGGTGGCATTACAGCTGTGCTACTAATGCTCTCATCAGTCTAATGCTGTGATGCATGGCTAACAGCAGCAGCACATAAGCAGAAGCCCTTGGAGATGAGAGGGGTTCATCTTTTGAGAGCAATTCAGTATCATTCTTTGTATAGTTATAGAATATCTCAAGTTGGAAGGGGCTGTCCATAAGGAACATGGAGTCCAACTCCTGGCTCCACACAGCTCCACCCAAAATCAGCCCAATTCCTCCTTGGATAAATAGCTGGAGAAGACAACTCTGCAGAGCTGCTACCAACTGCCCTGTAGTTGTCACTTAAATGTTTCTGTTGCGCACATTCTTGCATTATCTGAGTGCAACAACTTATTATGGGGTGGTACTATTCACAGAAGACTTCCAAAAAGCTGGAGCAAGTCAGTAAGAAGGTTCTACCTGTTCTGTTCATTAGTGCTGTCATCAGTCACCTATTCTAGCACCCCATAAATGCCTTGCTGCTTGCTCTGAAGGTAGTTAACATGGTTGGGCTTTATCTTAGCTTTTTCAGGAACCACTTTGGGAATGAAGAGCCCATGGCTGGCAGCATTCTGTTTTCTGCTCACCTGGGCTTCCTGCTAAGCTTTCGTAGCCGTAAATTGTCTCTGAAGAGCAGAGTGTCTCAGGTGCAGCTTGTATCTGCTGGTGCCCTCATTGCCTCCAGCATCAAAGCTGTGCTTCTGGGGGAGATAAAAGAGCAGCTGAGAGCAGGAGCATCTTCCACAAAAAGCCATTTATTAAGTGTAAGTTATCTCCTACTGCAACATCTTCCAATTGCCCCACTGCTCTCCACGTTGGTACCAGCAGCAGGACCAGGCTTGTTGTGAAGGGGAGAGTAGACGTTAGATTTATTTCAGGGAAGGAGAGAAAGCACCATGAGTAATGGTGAGTAATTTGGCATTTAAATGTGAGTAATTAAAGTGTGTCATCATTGGGCTGTGACAGTATAAAGAGGAACAGAATCAGATCCACTGGATTTGACATTTAGTGGCTTGCTCTTTGTCAGTCGGGAGTGACCCTCTTACAGGAGTGCAGTCACAAGGCCTGGAAGCTGGGGCGGAGCCTGGTTTAATTTTATGGGATTTCACTGGATGATGGGAAGAACAGCTGTAAATGCATCACCCGGTGCTGTCTGTCCATCCCTGCCTCAAGGAGTGCAGCCCAGTGGTGAGGCCACTGCCTTGTCCCAGGCAGCCTGGGGTTCTCCTCTTCATGGAATCATGGAATTGAGTTGGAAGGGACCCTTCAAGGCCATCTGGTCCAACTCCCTTGCAATGAACAGGGACACCTACAGCTCCATCAGGTGCTCAGAGGCCAATCCTGCCTGATCTTGAATGTCTCCACAGACGAGGCATCCACCACCTCTCTAGGCAACCTGTGCCAGTGCCTCACTACCCTTATCATAAAAAAAACTTCTTACTTATATCCCTTATTCCCTGCCAATGCCAGCGACAGGGGATTGGGTTCTCTGCAAGCACAGGTTTGCTTTCAGCATTTCTGCAGATCTTCCATATCCCCTGGGAGGGACTGACATGAGGCCAGCACTGGGTATGCGTTGACTTCTGGGCCCAGGGAAGAAAGCCCCTTCTGCCAAAGGGAAGAGGGTAGAACTGGCTGGAAAAGAGCCATTCTTCTGCCTTCTGCTGAACATTGTCTGCAATGAAGGCACTGTCTGCTCCCATGTCGGATAGCTGCTGAGAACCGAACCCAGAAAGGATTGCCAAACCCTCCACTGAATGCCAGAGGAAGCAACATCAGAAGAAGCCATCTGTCTCAGCTGAGGGACTGAATGGTGACTTTAAAACCATACAGTTAACTTCACGTAATTGTCCTATTTGCCTAAAGCAAGTGATTAAACGAGGGTGTTCTGTATGTTGTTTGCATAGAAATCCACTTCTCCCTGCCCAGCCATGCTCTGAAGGATTCACGCTTGGGCAGAGTGGAGGAAGAGAGCACTTTGCTCTATTTTTGTTTTTTATTCTATGCTGCCTTGAAAACAGCTAGAAAAGGCAAATAGGAGCTTTAAACGTTGGCTGGCACCTTAATTGCTACCTAGCAATTAATGGCTACAGGCTTTCTTGGGCTGCTCGCACATGGATATATCAGACACCTGGTTGCAGAAGAGCTTTTTGTTAAGTCATCTCCCTAAATGTTGTGCCAAATGCTCTGTCTAGATTGAATTGCATTTAAATGAGGTGAGCGTGCAATGGATCATCTGACTGCTGATGCTTCCCTCCAAGTTTTGTGACAAATGCCTCTAATGCAAGCACCATGTTTCATACCCTGAACTTACTGCTTCAATTAAATACTGATCCTTTAAGCCCTATCTGGAGAAACAATATAGTAACAGCAGTCATGGCATGTTTGCACAGAAAAGCAGAGGTGTGCATGTAGCAGGTGCTAACAGAACTCTATGAATTTAGTTTGCAAGGGTCACAGCAGCACTGAGGACTTGAACAGTGGGGCTGGGATCTGTGGGATTTTTGGTGCAAGCTCTAGCAGCAATTAGAGCACAACCCATAATGCCTTCACTGTATGCGAACACCAAGAAGAGTGCTGATGGGTTGCTGAAATCCCTGTGAAACAGAGTGCTGTGTGGCTGCTCAGCCAGATGCAGTGGTTGACATGGAAAGAGTCCTCGGGGCGTGCAGCTCAGTGATTAGACAGTCCTCGTTACCACTTCCTCCAATTAGCAGCAAGCAAATCAGCATGCTTGAGTCAACAAGGACCTCGGGAGGAACCAGACTTCCCCAAACCACTGCCAGATGTCAGCCGACGCTCCGACCCTGCTGCCTTGACCTTTTTGGGCCTCAGCGCACATAATTAGCTGTTAACACAGACGTGTTTCTGTTGCTCTGCCCCTTCTGCTGCAGCCTGCCCAGAAACATCGTTAGCACAGCTGTAACGAAGCCGTACACACGTGGCTCTGCAGTGCTGCAGAGCATTGCGTCTCCATCCCAGTTCCACCCAAACAGGAACCCAGCTGGAATCATGCGGGGTGCAGCCTCACTCCCATTTGGGTCCTCCTCTCTCCCTCTTGCTATCTTTGAATCACAGAATCATTTGAGTTGGAAGGGACCTTTAAGGACCATCTGGTCCAACTCCCCTGCCACAGTCAAGAGTCTGTCCCCTTTCTCACAGCCCCCCTTTAGTTACCCAAAGGCTGCTCTCAGGTCACCCTGCAGCCTTGTCTTCTCCATGCTGCACAGCCCCATCTCTCTCAGCCTGCCCTCATAGGGAGGTGTTCCATCCCTGGGACCATTTTTGTGGCCCTCCTCCTTTTTTCCTCAGTCCTCTTATCTGTGGTTTGTCAGAAATAATTAAATGCTTTAATTGCTTTGGCCTCCCTTCAGTGGGCATTTGCCCAAGCCAGTAACACAAGGGCAGCTCTGCTGAGATCTATTTGTTTTCAGAACATTTGACAGGGCTCAGGTAGAGCTGAGGTATGCTCAGCAATGTTTCTGGGAATAATAGGAACCTGGATGGGCATGTGTTGGGGATGGTCTGAAGCTGGATGCTGTATTACCCCAAATCACATCAGATCCATTGGGTTTTGTGTATCAGCATTAAGATGTGCTCACATTTATCCCCAGCTATGTTTACAGTCCTTTTTCTTCCAGCACGTGTGATGCTGCTGTCCCAAATAAATGGAGTGGGACAGCTCTTGTGCATCCGCGTCCCTTTGCTTTTGCTGCATTTCAGGTGAGTTAATAGTTCCGTGCTTAGGAAGGGCAGAACTTTTGTGTTGCTAACATGGGATTTACTATTATTATTATTATATATTTATTTATAAATATAAATATTTTATATTAATATAAACATTTTATAAATATAAATATTCAGCCAGCGACTGAAGCGAGGTACAGGGGGGTTTTTGAATCCGTTCCTTTACGCGGGGGCCCCCGAGCTAACGGAGCGGCCCGGCAGCTCTCGCGAGAGCGACTGACGTGGCGTGGGCGTTGCCAGGGCAACGGAGGGAGATTTAAACGGGTGAAAACCCGGAAGTAGCCCTTGATCGCCGAGGTTAGCTGTTTGGGCGCTGTCCCAGCCAGAACCGCAGCGACTGAAGCGAGGTACAGGGGGGTTTTTGGATCGATTCCTTTACGCGGGGACCCCCGAGCTGATGGAGCGGCCCGGCAGCTCTCGCGAGAGCGGCTGACGTGGTGTGGGCGTTGCCAGGGCAACGGCCCTGCATCCACACCCCTTGCCTCCCCACCTGGGGCGAAGCGGGGGAGTTCGAGTGCACGTACCACAAAGGCCGTTCAAACGCGCTGAAAACAGTAAGCCACTCGTTCACGTGACTACACAGTGAGCAGGCCTGTTGTATCACTGTATTGGGAGTGGTAAGTGCAGGGGCACCTGTTAACGGGCTGGTAATGGGGTCAGGGCGGAGACAGCGCTATCGGCAACAGGGAGGACCAGACCAGTTGCACCTCGTTAAGGTTGCCCTAGACCGTGCTAGGGTCGGCTGGTTTGCCATGGCTGCCCTCGGCGGAAGGCTATTTCCAGGAAAAATGCGGGGACCCAGACTGAGGTCCCATGCACAGATAAAAGGATGGCCGCTGCCAAGAAAAATGAGGAGACCCAGATGGAGGTCCCACAGCAACATGTTAGTACTCAGGGTTTTGGCTGCGGTGAGTGCTTGAGCTTGGCCCTTGCAGTGCAGGGCGATGGAGAAAGCATGTGTGTCAGATGCGACCAGCTAAATGATTTACTTAGCCTGGTGGCTGATCTGAAGGAAGAAGTGGAGAGGCTGAGGAGTATCAGGGAGTGTGAGCAGGAGATTGCTCGGTGGTGCCAGTCCCTACCGTCCCTGAGATCCAGGCAGCCAGCTGCAGCCCTGCACAAAGCATGTCACCCCATACCACCTTGCAAACAGGTAATGGGGGGGGAACCAGCAGGCAGACAGTGTTCCTGCTGCAGTGATCCCCCTGTCCTCTCCCCCACCTAACAACGGTGATGAACTGGGGGGCAGGGGGCAATGGCAAAAGGTCCCTGCTCAGCGGTGCAGGCACACCCGCCCGGTGATTTCCCTCCCTTCTCAGCTGCCCCTGCAGAACAGGTACAGTGCTCTGCGGAAACAGCTGGACAGTGGTGGAGATGATGGTTCTCCCCACTTGGAGGTGTCTCCAAAGCCCAGTAGGACTACCCCTAACATTAAGACATCCTCAGCAAAGAACAAAAGACGGGTCGTTGTTGGTGACTCGGTGCTGAAGGGAGTGGAAGGCCCAATATGTAGAGCTGACCCTCTACACAGGAAAGTCTGCTGCCTCCTGGGAGCCCGGGTTGAAGATGTAAGGAAGAAACTTCCGTCCCTAGTATGGCCCTCGGATTATTATCCTCTGTTGTTGTTTCAGGTAGGCAGTGATGAAATAGAAAGAACTTCCCTAAGAACCATGAAAAAGGACTTCAGAGCCTTAGGGTGTCTGGTCAAGGGTTCGGGAGCACAAGTTGTGTTCTCCTCTATCCCTCCAATTATAGGGAATAATGAGGGACTAAACATGATGGGTCAACAGATTAATATCTGGCTCCAAGCCTCGTGTGCCCGGCAGATGTTTGGGTTTTTCGACCTCGGCTTGATTTACATGAGCCCAGGCCTGCTGGCATCCGATAGGAGTAGCTTATCCCACTGGTAGAAAGGGGTTTTATGATGGGAATTGGGAAGGTTCATTGCAAGGGCTTTAAACTAGGTATGAAGGGGGGTGGGGGTGAAACCAGGGTCACTAGTAAGGACCCTGTATGTAATGAGCCAGTGCTTCTGGGAGGGGCTTGTGCTAGTAAGATCCCACAGTCTTGTGGGGGGAATGAGAAGGATGACACACCCTTTTGTAGGAAGAACACAAGGGATGATGTGAGGTTGGTGGCTACGATAACACGTGAGCATGGACAAGAGGGTATTAGGGCTTTAGGGAGCAGTGGGGGAGAACTTCAGATTTCTTCTGGAAGTTCGAGGGAGGGCCCCTCTAGAAAGGTAGTGTGCCGGAAAGCCCAGCTGAAGTGCCTTTACGCTAATGCACGCAGCATGGGAAATAAGCAGGAGGAACTGGAAACCGTGATGTGCTTGAAAATTATGATCTGGTTGCTATCATGGAAATGTGGTGGGACGAATCCCACGATTGGAACACTCTGATTGAGGGCTATAGGCTCTTCAGAAGGGATAGACAGGGCAGGAAGGGAGGGGGAGTTGCCCTCTACGTTAGGAAGCGGATAGCTTGTGAAGAGCTGTGTCTGAGTAACAGCCACGACCAGGTTGAGAGCTTACGGGTTAAAGTCAGGGATCGGTCCAGTAAAGGAGATCTGGTGGTTGGGGTCTGTTACAGGCCACCTGATCAGGGGGAGCCTGTGGACGAGGCCTTCTTGCTCCAGCTGCAGGAGGTGTCGAGTTCGCGGGCTCTTGTCCTGATGGGGGATTTCAACCACCCAGATATCTGCTGGGATAGCGGCAAGGCGGGCGGCAGACAGTCCAGCAGATTCCTGGAGTCTGTTGAGGATAACTTCCTTGTCCAGGTATTAGATGGACCGACCCGAGGTGAAGCCTTACTGGACCTGGTGCTCACCAACGTGGAGGAGAGCATTAGATGGGTTAAGATTCAAGGCAGCCTGGGCTGTAGTGATCATGCCCTGGTGGAGTTTGTGATCTGGAGGAATGCAGGCCTGGCAAAGAGTAAAATCAGGACCCTGAACTTCAGGAGAGCGAAATTCCGGCTGCTCAAGGAACTGCTGGGTGGGATCCCCTGGGAAACTGTCCTTAAGGACGTAGGAACAGAGCAGAGCTGGCAGCTCTTTAAGGACACCCTCCTGAGAGCGCAAGAGCTCTCCATTCCCCAGCAAAAGAAATCGAGCAGGCGGGCAACCGGCATGGCTGAGCAAGGACCTGCAGCTTAAACTGAGGGAAAAGAGAGATGTATATGTGAAGTGGAAGCAGGGTTGTGTAGCCTGGGAGGAATATAGGGCTGTTGTCCGCATGTGTAGAGATAGGATCAGGAAAGCCAAGGCACAGGTAGA
>NC_034414.1:57609162-57641699 GCF_002078875.1 Numida meleagris | reverse complement strand
AGGGAGGTGGTGGTCCCCCTCTACTCGGCTCTTGTGAGGCCCCATCTGGAGTACTGTGTCCAGGCCTGGGGCCCCCAGCACAAGAAGGACGTGGAGCTCTTGGAACGAGTGCAGAGGAGGGCGACCAAGATGATCAGAGGGCTGGAGCACCTCTCCTATGAGGAAAGGTTGAGGGAACTGGGCTCGTTTAGTTTGGAGAAGAGAAGGCTCCGGGGAGACCTCATTGTGGTCTTCCAATACTTGAAGGGAGCGTATAAACAGGAGGGGGAATGATTGTTTGTGAGGGTAGATAGCGATAGGACAAGGGGGAATGGTTTTAAGCTGAGACAGGGGAGATTTAGGATAGATATTAGAAGGAAGTTTTTCACACAGAGGGTGGTGATGCACTGGAACAGGTTGCCCAGGGAGGTTGTGAATGCCCCGTCCCTGGAGGCATTCAAGGCCAGACTGGACGTGGCTCTGGGCAGCCTGGTCTAGTGGTTGGAGACCCTGCACTCAGCAGGGGGGTTGAGACTCGATGATCTTTGAGGTCCTTTTCAACCCAGGCCATTCTATGATTCTATGATTTCTAAGGGAAAATATTTCTTAGGTAGTGATATTAATAATTCCTTAGGTACTGACGAAGAGCATGAATTTAAGAGCCATGACAGATCGATGTGGAACAGCATAAATAATGACTGGAAAATTTGAATGATGAATGGAAGAAAATATGTGAACTGTTTCTGGAACACATCACATGAGGTGTTTTACAGCAATGGAGGTATTTTCTGTAACAATTCTTCACTTGCTTTGCATAGTGATATCTGTCTCTTAAAAGTTCATCTTCCGCTATGATGCTACTGAGAAAGAGTCTGAAAGAGGAGCAATATTTAAAATTCACTTTGAAACAGTACTCCTGATGTTAATTTAAAGGTTAATCTTGTGTTGTTTGGAAAGCTGCTTTTCTGCCCAGCCTCCCTGTGATCCCTTTAGCTATATCTGATAACAAAGGCTTGAAAACTCCAGATTAGAAATTAAATTCCACCTCTGTGGCCCAGCTCTGATGACCCAAGGAGTCGCATAAAATACTCTTCCCTTTGCAGTGAGCTCTTTGAGCTAATGCTGTTGCTTTTGACTTAAGATGGAGAACTCTTTTGGAGGAAAAGCTAGCTATCATAGAATCACAGAATGGCTTGGGTTGGAAGGGACCTCAATCCCCACCCCACACCAGTCCCACTCCTGCTGTGGGCTGGTTGCCCCTACCAGATCAGGGTGCCCAGGGCCCCATCCACCCTGGCCATAGGCACCTCCAGGGATGGGGCATCTGTAAACAAAGTTCTTAGCAATTTTTGTGACCTTCTTTAGCAGAATTTGAAACCTTTTTGATGCCTGTGCATGCGATATATTATTTTTCAGTTCAAATTGATTGTAGGAATTTGCACTTGTAAATAAAATAAATGCAAATAAGCAGAGGCAAAAAGAAAATTCGGACAGCGTTGTTTTTCCCTAGCCAGGAAAGAGAGGCTGAATCAGTGAGGTGTTGAGACTTGTTCCTGGCATTGATAAGGATCTCTCCTTCTCTCCTGCGAAATGCTAAATTAGCAATAATCAGCTTCCTTGCCCCACAGCCCTGCAGTCGTCTTCCTCCTGCACCTTCCCCCAAACTCACATTCTGCCATCTGAGAATGCAAAAATCCCAGCAAAAACAATGACTTGAGGCACTTCAAACCCTTTTCGTTCTCCCCACCAGCAGCTGCCCAGTGCTGCTGGGATTTCAGTGCTGTTTGCATTATCTTCTCCCTGCAGCTGGGGCTTGTGGCATTGCTGCTGATCTGCACAGCGGTCGCTCTGCAGTGGGTTTTGCAATAATCTCATGGGTGATTGCCTTATGCATTGGGCAATGGTACACAACATTCTCATGCTGGCATTGCTGTTACCTGCAATTTGCTGAAAACAGAGGGAAATAATAAAAACACACCTCCTGCACCTGAAGGACCTGGTTCTGCACTCTGCAACCACTGCAGCTGTCTGCACCATGCTGAGTAGTGAGGCCTTGCTTTCAGCCTTAACCTTGCAAGGCTGCTATATGTTCCTGTTAATGTTTCGGGTTGTGATGATGAAAGTGAAAGAAATCCAGGAGTGGCACATGTTAGAGAGAGGGAAAAGCCATGGCTTTCACAAGCCAAACCCAAAATCTCTTTAAGCTCTTTCTGAATGCAGCACCAACACATCCTGGTATCATAAAATTGTAGAATTGTTTGAGTTGGAAGGGACCCTTCAAGGCCATCTGATTCAACTCCCCTGCAATGCACAGGGACACCCACAGCTCCATCAGGTGCTCAGAGCCCCATCCAGACTGAGCTTGGGTGTCTCACAACCTCTCTGAGCAGCCTGTGCTACTGCCTCACTACCCTTATTGTAGAAAACTTTTTCCTTATATCCACTTTAAATCTTCTAGTTGGAAACCATTTCCCATTGTCCTGTGCCAGCAGACCCTGCTGAAGAGTCTGTCCCCTTCCTTCTTACAACCCTCCATTAGAAACTGAAAGGCTGCTCTTAGAGCACCTCAGTGCCTTTCTCTTCTCCATGCTGCACAGCCCCAGCTCTCTTAGCCTGTCTTTGTAGGAGAGGTGTTCCATCCCTGGCATCATTTTTGTGGCCCTCCTCTGGATGTGCTCCAGCAGGTCCACATCTCTCCTGTACTAAGGACTCCACATCTGGGTGCAACGCTCCAGGTGAGGTCTCAGTGCAGAGTAGAGGGGTAGGATCCCTTCCCTCACCCTGCTGACCACACTGCTTTGGATGCAGCCCCGGGTATGGCTGGCATTCTGGCCTGTGATGGCACAGTGCTGGCTCATATCTAGCTTACCATCCACCAGTGCTCCCAAGTCCTTTTCAGCAGGGCTATGCTACATCATCCTTACATCCCCCAGCTTGTACTGATAGCAGGGTTGCCACAAAGCAGGTGCAACACGTTTGCTTTGTTGAATCTCATGATGTTCACCTGGGCCTGCTAGGGCTCTCTGAATGCTATCCCATCCTTTGAATGTGTAACTTTGCATGCTGGGCTGCTTCTCAGGAGATTTAGGCTGAAGATCTGAGAGTTTTGGGGCAAATGAGAGAAATTTGGGGGCAACGGGCTTATTTCGATAAACAAAACAGAGCAAGAAGCACAGCCGGGCTGCACAGCAACCCGTCATCTGCATGCGAGGCCTGAGGGCTCAGGGCTGGGCTCCTCCAGCGTCTCCCCAGCTCCATGCCTCAGTTTCGCCATTGTAAAACGGGCAGAACAGCTCCGTGCCTCAGCTTCCCTAGGGTGCCCTCTGCGCGGGGCCCACGGGGAGGCCTGGAGGTGCGCACGATTCCCACGCACGGGAAGGGCAGCGTGTAAGCAGCTCCGCTCCTTTAACGGGAGGGAGGCGGGGGGGGGGCTGGGGAACGCCGGGGACGTGCGGCACCGCCTCCTCCTCCTCCTCCTTCCCCTCCCGCTCCCTTCCTGCCAGCCAGCGCCGCGCAGGCACCAGCCCGGCTCTTGCACTCCGGCCCCGCCGCCCGGTGAGTCCCGCCCGGGGGTAGGGTAGGCCTGGCCCGGCCCGGCCCGGCCGTGGGGAGCGGTGAGGACCCGGTGCGGCTTGTGGGGCGCGGGGCCTAGGCCCGGCCGGGCTCGGGCAGGTGCGGGCGGGGAGGCCGGGCCCAGGCCTTCGCCGGCGGCTTCCCAGCAGCGGCCTCGTGGGGCAGCGGGGCTGGGAGGGAGGGAAGGAACGAGGAAGGGAGGCCGGCCGGCTGTCTGTCTGTCTGCCTGCCTGCCTGCATGTCTGTCTGTGGTAACCTTAAAGTGGCCGTACTGTGGAAGTAAAAACGGGGCGTGGAGGGCGATACGGAGCGTTCATCGCTGTGAGGCGAAGGTTTTCCCCCCCTCGCAATGTGCGCCCAGCGCTGGAAGCCGGGATGGAGGCGGCCCTGGGGCAGCACGGCGTTTATCAAGGGTGTTTTATTTGGTTGACTTTACTGGTGCTTGCTGGGCAGCGGCTGTATGGTGCTGAACCCCTCGTTCCTCGCTGGGGTCCAGGGGCCAATTTCCCATGAGTTAGGCGCCATCTAGGCCTTGTCCCTTGACCCAGCAAATTCCAGCCCACTCCTTATTTCAATTAAGTAGGTATTGTTAAGAGTAACGTATTATAGTATCTTTTCTGTGTTAAGGAGTGCCAAATGCTACTTTCATCAGTTGATAACCTTTGTGAAAGGCTGTGCTGTGTACCATCAGGAATGGGAGACTTTCAAGAAGAGTGTCTCTCCCACTGTTTGCTTCTATGGAGAGGAGTTGAGCCGATACTTCACTGTAGTCATCCTCTACTTAAAATCCTTTCCCCCATTCTTTTCAGTACCTCCATTGCTGCCTCTGCCCAACAATGCCCATATGGCATTTAACAGGTGTAGCTGACAAGGCCTATTTAATGTCTCCTCACATATGACAAGGCAGAAAGGAGCTCGGAGCACTGTGGGAGTAAGAGGGGATCCTCGGTTCTCCCGTTCCCCAGCTGCACAGCGAGGTTCAGGCTAGCAGTGCCGCTGCTCTCCTTCCCATAACTGCGCTGTGATTCCTGTCCACCAGCAGGCAATGCAACTTGCTTTACCACATATTTTTTCTCTTGCCTCATATGCTGATGCTGCTTTCTCTATACTGTGATTAAAATAACTTTTGTGTGTGGCTGCGGTGGGGAAGGGTTGGGGTTTGGATGGAAATGCCAGTGCTCTGTTAGAGTTACTACATACATACCTTTTCTGTTACATATTTTTCCCCCTCCTTATCTAACCAGTTTCAAGAAGATGCTTTCTGCTGTCAGAAATAGCAGGAGTAGGAGGGTATGAAGTATACAACTAGTTGTTAATTTGATTCTTTCTACCCCACTGTCATAAAAACCTTATTTTGGGTAAATTCGTCTGCTAATGACTGCTTCTGAAACACCTTAAAGAGAAGGGAAAGGCTTGATCAAGTCTGTGTCAAACTGCTGTGTTAACCACGGAACGGTCTGCCCTTGCATCATCTGTTCTGTCTGTCTGAAATTCTGGCTCAAAATTGTCTAATCATTGCTTGAGCATTGGCACCGTAAACCTGGGATTGACAGAATCCTTCCAGAACTGAAATTCTGCATGGATTTCAGAGGCTGTGGGTGTAGCTTAAATACATTGTTGGCTGAGACCCTTACCCTAAGGATGTGGCGGGAGAGGACACTTGTTTTATTTTAAGCATCGAGCTTGGTTGCTCCTAATCCCTTCCCCTTCTCTGCCAGGACACCCATCTCTCACCGTTGACTGCTGAGAGCTCCAGCTCCTGAGTTCCATCCCCTGGGTGAGCAGGGCAAGAGCCATCCCAGATAAAATTGTAGCAGGGGGGCCCTTTCTACCGCTTCCTCCAAACGTGGAGCAAGCAAGCAGACTGGTGAGAGGCTGGGGGCAGAAGAAAGCCCTCAGAAAGATCAAGTTTAGTTTCTCAGTGTATGGGAAACATCCGTGTTGTGAGCGCTGCTTGTAATGTAGCTGCTTTTAGGGGTAAACTTGATCAGTTTGTTCTACACCACCACCTCCTCAGGAAAGCGGCTCCAGAGCCTCCTGAAGGTCTCAGAACAATTGCTGTGCTGCCAGCCTAATGCAGTTTATGGCTGGTTTGTATAATTTGTGTTTGTTCTAGCGTTGCCATTTGGTTTAAGCAGTTATTTTCCCTCCCCGAGGCAATTAGAAGGAGCAGTTGTATCCCCTCATAGCTGCTTATTCTGATAGGGTAAATGAGTCAAAGTCTTGATGTTCCTTCCTATCGTCTCATCAATATTCTTGTTGTTTCCTTCATGTTAAAAATCTTTTACCCATCAAAACCTTTTTACTATAAAGGGAGTTTTATACATTTGTACTTAGCTGAGCAGGATGCTTAAGAACTATGTTGGCAAATCAAGCAGGATTGGACCATTCTTAACCAAAATGAATGGTTTGGGGGCCATTCTGATGTTCCTCGGGTGATGATTTCAGGCTGATGACACAGGGGCTAAATCTGTGCCAGGCAAATCACTTCTTGTCAATGACTGTGCACCAGCTGCAGAGATGATGGATCGGAGAGCTGCCGGATCGTAGGAATCTGTTCTTCCTCTTGTCATTGTATGAGATGGCCAAACAGAACACATGATGCCTTTAAAAATATATATGTATATATTGTAGTAGCTGAAAATTCTCTTCTTGTTTGCATGTCTGAACTCCAGCTGGTTGCAGAGAGATGGCTGCTTCTGGGAGTTGAAAACTTAGCAGTTCTTGCCAGGGTGAAGCCTTCAAAGTAATGTTTTATACACTTCTTGAAGGTTGCCTGTTCTCTCTAGTTTGGGAATTTGCCTGCTGCTGTGAGCATTGCCTGAGAGCATGGGATGTTTCCTCCCCAGCACTTAATTCTATCTTTTATTTCCAGTTGGTTTGGAGTGAGAGCAGCGATAGTTGCATCGATACGTGCCTGTGCTGAGCCAGACTGCTGCTGCAGTTTGCAGCACTGAGAGGGACCCATGGAGTCAGGATCTGCAATTCCTCTGCAAGGTTTTTCACACGGGAACTGGAGCAGCTCCCGGGCCAGGTGCCTGTGCCTGAGCTTTGTCCTCTCTTGGTCGCCACGCTGCTGCCTGTGTGCAGGAGTGCTGCACTTTAATTAGATTACATTAGAATGAATAAGTGAATCTGAATAAATGAGCTTATGGGGGCACTGTCAGGTCAGCTTAGGCCCTAAAAATAGGTACTGGGCACAGGACAGGCTTGATGCAGTGTCTGTCAGTGCAGCGACATTGAATGGAGATCGCCTGTGAATGCATAAATTCTGCTGCCTTGCTGTCTATCTGGCCAGGATGCTCCGGCGCCTTGTTGGTATGAGAAATGTCAGAACGTGCTCAAATGTGGGTGTTCTTTAATGGCAGCTTGGTGGGATGCTGGAAGGGGAAATAACGGCTGTGGAAACTGTACTAATCCGAGGTGCTAAAGAATGCAAATCTCATGATCCTTTTTAATGCTTCCCATCTAACTAAAAAGGTGATTTTTTTTTTTTTTTTTTTTTTTTTTTTAGTAAGGCTTTCAGATGCTGCAGAAACAGAAACAGGGGAGAAAGAGAAATGGTTTCTGTTGTAAGTAGGTACGTGAGAACTCTGGGAGGTTCTTTCTGGCTCTTCCTAACACAAATATGAAGAATATTGTTTCTATGTGATGCAAAGAAGTAGCTCAGGAATGTTGAGCCTTGGGTTTTGCTGTGCAGTGTCTGGGGGGATGGGAGGGAGAGGAGGGGCAGGAGGGGTGAGATTTTGGGTTAATCACAAGCAAAAGAACTACTTCCATGCAGTTCTCCCCCTTGTTTTCTGTAACATGCTTTGTTTTTGTTAGTACTTTGTGTCCTACCTCGCTTATCAGCGTTCACAGCTCTAAATTCCTCTTGCTGAGCAGAAGCAGCTGCAGTTTGTTCCCCTTGTCTTTCAAAGACTTATGTATTAGAGGAGCAGCTTTCTCACTTTTCAAGTTGAACTTCATCTCAGCTTGCTCTGAGGCTGCCTAATAACTCAGAGAAAGTGTCTGTAAATTAGCAGCGTTGGCAAGCTACTCATTTTCCTGCCCTAATGATCCCTATTACAAATAGCGTTGCTCTCCACCAGCGGTACCAGCGAACTGCTGCTGTCCCTGTCAGCTTCACTGGGCTTTCATGTCCTGTGTAAGCACAACGGTAAACTCTGCAAAGTGGCACTTATTGCAGGGCTCACCCAGCACGGAGGCAAAGTGCTGCTGCAAAGTCCGAGCGTTGGCAGCGATCTTATCTCCAGGTGAGGTCCCCTGGAGCTGTGCACACCCCGGTGCTGGAAGCAATGTGCAGGCTGGCGCCTTCCTATGCCAGACTGACCCTGCTGTGTGTGCTCTGCTGGCTGGAGCTGCTCGGGGCTGGGTGATGCTGCAGATCACTGGAGCGCAGGCACGTTGCTGCCTGCTGCCCTTCTGAGGGAAACAGCTCCGTGCTGTGGAATCGAGGCTCTGGAACAAAGCTGCTGGTTTTCTTCAGGTTGAGTGACGAGTTGAGCGTCAGAGAAAGCTTTTTTTGCTGTGTCAGAGGAGGTGTTTTAGTGTTGCTCAGCAAAACGTGACTCCTCATATTTTTTTTTTTTTTTTTTTTTTTTTAGACTACATCTACTAATTGAATTGCTAACCTCAGGCTGACTGGTGTCCAGCTCGTTCAGCATTTGCTGAATGGCCCAGGGAGCATGAAGCTTTGGGATTACGTGGGTGTTGAAGGCTTTTAAGGATGGTATATTTATGCCCGTGATTCACGATGCTTCCAAACGCGATCCAGCTCCCATCCTGCAGAGGGGAAGTCCCTCGGTCCAGTGTCTGTAACCTCTCACTGAGCTGTGTCACAGCTACAGCAATATCAACCCAGCCTGGTTATTTTGGGCTCCTCATTCTCTTACATCCAGATTCCGATCCCCACCACAGGCATTTCTTACAGCAGAAACGCTGGCTTCATTCTGCATTGCTCCTAGTTACTTTCTCCCGTGCGGACTTGAAATGGCAGGTGGGGTGTTCTAGGGCAGAGACAAATTCTAGCACGTCCTGCTCCTGCCATCACGTGCAAAGGTGCCTTGTGCACCCTGTGTGAAGGATGCTGCTGAGCCTGAGAGGTGAAAGCATCCCCTTCTTGAGCTGTCTGGTGGTGGGGGCCATGCCATGCACGGTCCCACTGCTGTCCCTCCCTGAGGGGGTGCTGCAAGGAGACTGCTGCTGGCAGGGGCCACGGAGAGGACTTGTAATCCATTTGCAAGCGCGTAGCTGTCAAGGCAGATGATGACTAAGCTATTGCACAAGGTTCAGCTCTTTGGGGAGAGTGCCAGGATTGGACCAAATCATGACTGACTGATAAGAGAGCCTGTAATGTCAGGCGGCTGATAACTGTGTTGTTCCTGGTTTAATCTGACCGCTGCCTATGACTGTTTTTATTTTTTTTTTTCCCCTCAGCCTGTTCGCTGGGGAGTTCTGAGTTGAAAACGCCTTCATTCAGCGAGGCCAAAACCAGCGCAGCCCGGTTTGTGGGAGGAAGTGAGCAGTTCCCAGGCTCTCAAGGCGAGTGCCCGGTGGCAGGGGTATTTCAGGGCTGTGACTCAGCTGTGCTCCTCGCTCTGGGTCGGGTGGATTTCTTCTCCTGGGAACCCGAACCTGCCTGCCACAGTTCTGTCTGGGTGCCCTGGCACACGGGGAGGTTGGAGGTTCCTGCCTTCCTGTGTGACAGAAAGGAAAGTAAGGCTAGCGCATGCGTTTTTACGTGCAGTGGAGTTCCAGCATGGCTTTTATGTAGGGATTCCCTTCTTCTTAAGGAAGCCCTGCAAACAGGGACATGGCCCACGTTGCAGTATCACTTCTGCCCTTCTCGGTCTCAGCTGCGAGCAGCAAGCACAAGGACTACAGCAGATTGCACACAACCTTTGAAAGGGCATTTTCAGTTCTGAGTTGAGCAGTGCTGTGGCAGAAAGGGCTCTTCCCCCTGGGGCTGGAAGGGAACTTCGCTGCCTGGTTTAACCCACGGGGGAGGGCTCGACTCGTCCTCCTCGCCGGCCAGGAGGTGTCTGTGGTTCTCGGTGGGCGTGATGTTGGGAAGCTGCTGGCAAACGGAGTGCGTGAGTGAACGTTGCATCCCAGCTCACACCTACTGACCTTTGCTTGTGTAAATACCTGTTGGGAGTATGCGTGGCTTATGCTGAGATGGATTGATTAAAAACTGCTGCTTTTTCACATTAGCCACGCTGCCTCGTTTTGTATTTACAGCAGTGGCAAAGATCCACCTGAGTGTCACTTCTCCATATTCAGACTGACCGGAGAGGGGTTCTTGGCCTAATGTTTGCTGGGAAAGTGTCCTTGCCAATGAAAAGCATTGCCCAGAAGGGAGACAGAGGCAGTATCTCAATACCTTAGAAACCACTGGGCTTCAGGGAGGGATTGGGGTGTGTTAGGATTTCTGCTTGCTAGGCACTACCTTCAGTCCTCACTTGTTACCTTCCCTTAAGGTCACTTCCATATCCGCAGCCCTTGCTACACCGCTGCTGGGATTGGGTTGCGTGCTAAATTTAGTAAACCTCTTTACAGCTTAGTGTGTGTGTATATGTAAAAACAGATTTATTTTTGTTTAAAGTAGCTTTTAATGCGTTAGAGCCTGGTACAAAATGCACAACGGTGTGAGACTTTCCCTGCATGGGTGGGAGCTCACAGGGTGGTTATGGGGTGATAGGTTGGCTCTCATCTCCTCCTTGATGCACTTAAACACGTGGATTGGTGGGAGGGTTGCTGAGGCAGGATTACAGCTTGCCTCGTGTGGGCTGCAGGCTGAGCCCTGCACCGAGTGCCAACCGATGGGTTCTGCTTCAAAAGTTGTAAAAGCCAATGAAAATCCTGGATAAGGTGTTTTCATGCCTCAGCCCCCTGGTTTCCTCCTTTTCTTTCTTTTCCATTCTTCCAAAGGAAGAATTTCATGGCTGTGGGTCTGGCATGCTTATTTCTAAATTGATTTCTTCATCCCTCCTCTCCATTACAGACTGCAGGAGCAATAGAGGTGTAACCAAAGTTGGAGGCAATTAAGTTTGCATCTGTGTGATTGCTGTGAAATATTTATTAAATCTTTGCATGCCAAAGGAGGAGCAGACTGTGGGACGGTAAAGAAAGAGTGAGAACCCAGAGAAGCATGAAGGAAATGACCTGAATTGCTCTGCATTTCTTTTGCTGAGCGTTTTTAGGGTTTTTTTTTATTATTATTTAAAGCACCCTAGCATGTTCTCAAGCCTAGATGTTCGTGAAAGCTGTAGTTCATATCTGAGCACACTGATTTCAGTTCAGCTGATTGCTTTGGAGTGTGGTGCATGTGTTATGAGGCTGTTTGTAGGGGACGTTTCCAGGGTATTGGTTTGAACTCAGAGCTCTGACAATGACAATGAAATGCAGCTTTGAAGTCACTCTTACAAGGTTAGTCCTTATGGTCGCGAGGGGAGGAAATCAGAAACATATAGAGATGCACTTGGAATGCACCTCTAGCGTGTTCTTGTCTGCTGGTAAGCCCCCAGTGCTAGGCTGCATATGGGATTACGCAGTGAACCGGTGCGTGGAACTGGGAACAGTATGTCTAATGCTCAGAGCAATGCCAGCGAGCCTCAGCATTGCTCATCTTGGGAATCAACACCCCCAGGAGGAAGGTGGTCAAAGAGAGCTTCACAGCGTGGCTCAGGCATAATCAAAGGGCATGAAGAAGCTGTGGAGGAGCCTTTCCTCTCGTGCTGGAGGGCAGCTTACTGCCCTGCTCCAGATCTTTGAGACCAGGTGCTGGAATGCCATGCTGCTTCCTGCGTGTGTTGCTGTGCAGAAGTGCTCTGAGAGGTGAAAGAACGGAGATTCAGTGCAGCTCTAGCAGTGAGGTGCCTGTAGGAACACGGGGGGTGTTTGGGGTGGGTGATGATGCCAGCCTGCAGTGCCACCCTTGATAAATGGGTTGTGTGTCCCCTCTTGAAGGAGGATGGGGAAGAACCTCAGTGCTTCACTGGCTCAGTAGAGAAATCAGCCCAGTTCAGCAGCAGTTCCTTAAACTTCACACTGTGCTTTGATATAGAGTTGAAAGTTCCACCTTAGAATGCAATTCATACTTTGAAATACGCCGGAGTAATTTGTATGCTGCTAATGCTGTGTATAAGGATTGCTTCTAAAGCTTTTTGTTCCTCAACCATTTTGAAGCTTTTTAGTAGTATTTTCTAAGGGTATCAGGAGCTTAGCTATGCCGGTGCTATCGTGTGCTGAGTAATGCCATGCTTCAGGATACGTGTGGAAGGAGAGCTGTGCCTGGGAGCAGGTAACCTGGCTGAGCTGTGAGTCTTGGTGGTGGGATGCTGCTCATCCTTTGGTGCAGACGTCTGCTGGCTCAGGAAGTCAAAGCAGCAGTGTTGTGGCAAACCCATCATCAGATTCTGTCCTCAGTGTACTTTGACCCATCCTCTGTGTTGGAAGGAATTTATAAATACAACACAGTGTTTTCATCTGGCGATTGCTTTCAGATTTAATGCACCATTGTAATAAAATCCAGACCTCGCTTGCAGGTGTTCTTCTCAACAATGTAACCAGGAATTAAAACTACTCACTGATTGCTGCTAGCAAAGGACTGCTGTAGGCCTCTTGTATCTGTCACAGCACATTCTCTGCAATCCCAGGCTCTGCTTTGCCTCTGGCTGAGCTGGGAGCAGGAGGCTGCTATGCAACCAGGGGACTTGGGACACGAAGGCTGCAGGCAACGCTGCTGCCACACCGAGCAGCTCGTTGCCTTGATGACTGAAAGCATATTTCCAACTTGCAGTTAAAAATGGGTAGGAACAGGCCACGGATGCATTTGTTCCCATGCCAGCATTGTCCTCTGCCTTCAGCCCCACCCTGCGAGGTAAGACTGGAGGAAGCTGGCGGGCTGGGTATGGCACTGGGCTAGTTCAGAGCATGGAAAGCAAGGAGAACAAGCAGTGCCAGCTCAGGCTGTTAGAATCCTACTGCAGTTTTGTGTCTCCTTCAGCCATGACTGTGGGATGTAGTACTGAAGGCAAAAATAGCCGTGCTGATGGAGTGCTTCCCCAGCTGTGCATCGCGAGGCTGGGGGAATCACAGGCCCAAGTTTGGAAGCTGCGCTCTGCGTGTTGATGATGCCTCTATTTATGATGCCTCTGTCAACTTGGAGGAACTCTGACTTCTATATGTCAAGTCTGCATTCCTTCTATCATCTAGCCTAAGCTGAAGCTGCTCCTCTAAAGTCATGGGGCTGAGAACTAACTGCATTCCCCCGAGTTTTAAACTCTTGGCATGTCTGGAAATTTATTAGCATTCTGTGAACTTTGGTTGTTCAAGTGCTGGAAGTTTTTTTTTCCCCACTTTTGTCAACGTGCTATGTGTGTTATGCGGGGTGAAGAATTTAACCTGCTGGTTTCACCCTCCTGTTGAGCTGAAGAATGATAAAGACTTGAGCTGAAGCACTATCAAGGTTTAGCCTGCATGTGAGGTGTAGCAGACTGGTTTCATTGCTGCCTTCTGATGCTCTAATGTAGCTAGATCTATGCCACATTTACAGTAACTTTGATGCACCAATTGCACTTTCTCTTTAGAGAAAGCTGAAATCCTCAACTGCTGAGACATTAACCCATGCCTTATCTCGAAACTTCGGGTAGTGAGGAGAAACCACATGAAAGCATCTCAATCAGATACGATTCGCAATCACTCGAGGGTTTTGATTTCCCTCTATGAATTGTTAACAACTCTCCTGTAACCTGTTGCCTGTTTCCAAGGTAGGGCAGTCGCATTTCCCTCTAGGAATTCACATGGAGCATCCCTCTGCTGTGGCTTCTCCTTTTGTCTGCTGCTGTTCAACAGAGGGATCGTTGAGTTGCAGAAAGGTTAACGAAGCACTTTTTTTTTTTTTTTTTTTGTCAGTGGTCCAGTCTCTTTGTATAGCAGACTGAACAGAAATAATGGGGAGGTCTTGCTGGTGGAATGACCGAGGTTGTCATTTTGCAGCACCAGGATAAAGACCTGCGTAAGCTTCAGGCTTCCAGCAGCCCGTAGGGTGGCTGATTGCAAAGCCCACTGCAAGAACGTTCAGCGTTAGTTTCGCTGCTTCTTTTGCATTTAATAGTGTCAGAGCTACGGGGATCTGAACCGTTACAGTTCAGCAGTGGCTTCATTTAAAATGGTTTTATTACAACGAGCCTTCTGGGGCTTGGCAAGAAGGGGGAATTGTAGTCCTTAATTACAAAGTGGAGGAACAATTGCAATCGGACAGACAGGCAGCGGACCGGCAGTGTTTGTGCTGTGCCATCCCAGTGCACAAATGACCAGGGCAGGCTGTTACTGCACTGACTGGCTCTGATCCCTTTTAGGGGGAGGGCTTGGAAAGCTCTCGTTTTGGGTTATCACAAGGGCCCCTTGGGCTTCTGCCCTGTGCACACAGCAGATCTGTTCTCATGTTTGCCCCTAAGAGCCTCCAGTGGGGGCACATGGTGCAGGGAGCACAGAATGGAAATCATATTTTTGTGTGTATATATATATATGCATGCAGAGCCTTGGGCTGCTAGGAGGGAGGTGGAAGAAAACACTAACTCCTTGCCTAAACTCAGACTCTTTTTTTTTTTTTCCCCTCCTTAGAGCTGCTGAGGCTACGTGGTGGCTGGCATACGTATGGAAGTGCATTCCCCTGTTGGGAATGTTAAAAATAAGCACTACAATTTTCCCTTTCCACATACCAAAATATATTAATGTGCTGTTGCTTTGATTAGTCATTTCCTTTTCCTTTGTTCCTCTTGCAGCAGGGTAGGGGACTGCAGGCACATGCTTCAGTTCAGAAATTGAATGCTAAACCAATTCTCCTGGGCTCATACCTGCCTTGGCAGAAGATGACTTCTGCTCTTTATCCACTAAATACGCATTTATGTCTTGGTGAAGTTGCTTTTATGGTATTCAGACTAAAAATATCTTTGCCTGATTAATTTTTTTTTTTAAAGGGGAAAGAAATTCTAATAGGAACGAAGTTAATACTCTCACTATGAATGTAACGTATCCTTGCAGGAAAACGTTGGTGACGGGTTATTATAGGAAAACTTCCAAGCTCTCTCACTTACGCCGAGGCTCCGTCCGCCTTTTACCCCATTACCTCCACTCCCCGTTTCCATGCGAGACCTTGATCGTGGGTGGAGCTTTGCAGGGCAATCGTGTGGCTGGCAGGGTGTGCACAGCCCAGTTGTGGGGCTGCTTGGTCGGGGTGGGGAGGGCCGAAGGTTAATTGGTTCCACTGGAGGGACCGCAGCGCTCAGCAGCCCTGCAGGGTCAGAGCCTTGCTGTGGCTCCATCCCCACTGCTGCTTGCTTGCTGTGGGACCTGCAGGGCGAGCGGTAGGTTGGGAACAGCTTGTCTGGTGTGTCGGGAGAAATGCCAGTGAGTGTGCTGACACGTCTGGCTGCAGTGGCCGAGGGTTGAGTTAGGTTGTAATTAGGGGAATCAAGCAATAAATGAAGACTGTTCTTGTTGCGCTTGGGTTGGGGCAATCCCGGGTGTGTATGCAGACCGGGAGGAGAGCTCCTTGAGTTCTTGAAGAACTCCTTGAGTTGTGCTGGGCCCTCAGCACAGGAAGGATGCCGAGCTGTTGGAGCAGGTCCAGAGGAGGACACGAAGATGCTCAGGGGGCTGGAGCACCTCTCCTACAAAGACAGGCTGAGGGAGCTGGGAGTGTTCGGCCTGGAGAAGAGAAGGCCGTGAGGAGACCTCATTGCAGCCTTCCAGTACTTAAAGGGAGCCTACAAACAGGAGGGGAGCGACCTTTTACATGGTCTGATAGCGCTAGGACAAGGCGGAGTGACTTTAAACTTGGAGGGGTGATTGTAGTTTGAAGTGAGGACGAGGTTCTTTACCCAGAGGGCAGTGAGGCCCTGGCACTGCTGCCCAGAGCTGTGGGTGCCCCAACCCTGGAGGTGCCCGAGGCCGTGGGGGTGCACAGGGCCCTGTGAGGTAATCACTGCTTCTGCAGGGATCTGTGGGCAGGGAGCACACCTGGGGCTTTTCCTTTGCTGGTTGGACTCCTCTATAAAAACCTGTTTTGTTTTTTTTTTTCCACTTTTCTAAGTGAGCCTCCTGGTTCTTGGATTCCATTCATACTTTCACAGCAATCTGCAGAGACATTTAAAAAAAAAAAAAAAAAGAGCTGAGGGCTTTTTCTGCTTTTGTTTCTGTCTCCTTAGTTTTACATTGATTTTTCTAAATATAAGCAAAGTATGTAATACAAGAATGTATCGTTAGGTAGATTTAGTGTATACGCTGGAAAAGGGAAGAGCTTTCTCTCGAGCTGTTTTTCTCTGCAGGTTGCTGTGAGAACACGAGTGAAGTTCAGGTACCACGGAGCTGCTGCTTGTACCTGCTTTCCCCTGCCCCCCTTTGCTTGAGGAGGCTGAATCGTCCATAGAGATAAAAGGAGCGTAGCAGCCTCAAATTGCTCAAGAGGGGATCTTAGGGTTGTGTCTTTTTTTTTCTTTTAGCATGGAATTTGAGGCTTGTTTATGGCCAGAGTGAGCAGCGTCATGGCTACAAGTGCCACAGAGCTTGTTTGAACCAAGTAGAGCTCCCAGAGCCCTGCCAGGTAGGTGCAGGTGGCTCAGAAGAAATACTCTTGCCCAATACAGTTTAGTGCTGTGTCAGAAGAGGATTAAACTGCATGGGCGTTAGATTGCCTGATAGTCTCCCAGCTGAGAGCTGCCTGGTTTTGGTGGTAGTGAGCTGGGCACGATGGTGTTTGCGTTGTGTCAGCGGATGGAGGAGGGGATGAGGAGGGTGCAGTGAGGGTACTGACCTGCAGCTGCGGGGCTGTGAGCAGTGGAGGTGAGCGTGGCGATGGGTGTTTATGCAGCAGTCTGGGCAGATGTCAGAAGGCCTTTGTAAAGGTGCATAATGGCTTAAAATTTGTGTAAATGGCTTTTGTGTGTAGTAAACCCGAGCTGTTCTGGACTCTTGCATCAGCTTGGCTTGTACAAACCTCTGCTAACTTCCCCAACAACTGGTCAGAACAGCAGAACGGGCAGGGCCTGGTTCTCCTTCCCATCGAGGTGCAGGGCACACAGATTTCAGGTGCTGACCCAAGAATCCTGCCTTAAATCTGTGCCTGGCTTGTCTTGCTGGAGACCCCATGATACTCAGAAAGTGCTCTTCAGGCTAGTAAAGTAAACTTGGCTTTGGCTATTAATCTGGTAGCTTTGTCTCTTATTTTTAGTAGGTAATCCTACTCTGATACGGTTGAGAAAGAGAAGGTAATACGGCATGAGAGAGAATGTAAACCCAGGTTTGCGTTGCTTGGAGAGCCAAAGCTAAGGCTTAGAATCATAGAATGGCCTGGGTTGAAAAGAACCTCAAAGATCATTAGCTCGATCCTTAGCTTGATGTTGGGTTTATTGTGCTGGAACAGGCTGCCCAGAGAGCTGCGAGTACCCAAGACCAGACTGGAGCCCTGGGCAGCCTGAGCTGGTGAGGGACAACCAGCCCATGGCAGGGAGTGGGGCTGGGGGGCTGTAAGGTCCCTTCTTACCTGTGCCATTCTACGCAGCTGATTGGGTGCAGCTAGCTCAGTGTGCTTGCTGGCAGGACAGTGGCAGCAAGGCTGCTCCTCTTCCCTTACCATTGCTGTTAGTGTTGCTGGCTGCGTAGTCCTTGGTGCTGATAAACTGTGCAATCTGAGGCAATGCAAGTGACAGCAAACAAGAGATACAGCTGGGGATATTTTGGCTCTTTGGAGCTTCTGTGGTAGTGACCTTGGCTGTACTGCTGCCCAGCTTGGGATGCCGGCAAGACCTCAAACTGACATCAGCGTTGTGTGTTAGGAGATGGAATTTCAAGGGAAAACGTGCAGCCTGGTGGGGCTGAGGACACTTTCCTCCGGCCCTGATGCCTCCCCTGCCAAGTGCTGATTTTTGTCCCAGATAACATCCCTTTGCAAAAGTTGCAAGCAAACTTTTCTTTCTTAAGATTTTTCAGCCCCGAGTGATGACTGTGTCTTTGTGCTGGTGCCAGCAGCCCCAGAAGGGTTCACCAAAGGGGTCTGGGTGGGCTTGGGGTACTGGGACAGGAGGATTTCCAGCCCCTTGGGCTACTCTGTGCCAGCCCCACAGTGTGAGTTTCTATCTCTGTGTAAATGTGAGATTGCTTGCTCTGCTTTTACTGAAGTTAGTTCCAAGCTGGGATTTATCTCATCAGCTGCAGGGCTGCTGCTGCTGCATTTTTTTTCAAGGTGTTGACTCTAAAAGCTATATTTAAAAAGAGTGGGGAAAAAAAAATAAATAAAAAGGCTTCAGTTGAAGCAAAGTTACTCTTTTCTGGAATTCAATAAATCGTGCGTTTCTGTTAACTAACATCCTGCAACTGAGAGCAGGCAGAGCCCAACAGATGGTACAAACAGCGGCACGTTTGGAATGGAAAATATTTACCTAGAGGGTATTTGAAGCACTGAGATCGTGCTCTGCAAATGGCTTAATTGTATCAGTGTAATCAAGCGAAGAAGGGAAAGATTTATTGACAAGTCTTCTCCTCTTGCTGTTAATGGTTGGGAGGGGGATATGAGCACTGTTGAGCCGCACTTGACCAGATCTTCTTCCTGAGTAGGAGTTACTTTAATATGTGAATGGCTCGGTATGTAAATGCTAGTGACTAAAGCTTTCCTCTTGCTGTATAAGTCAAGCTGTCAGGGGCTGTATTTAAATGAAAACCTCCAAATTTGCACTGCTGTTTGTTGTGCTATGCCCCAGCTCTGGGTTTTGAGAGGACTTCTGCCAGCAGACTGTCAAGTGCAGCTCTGGAAGCAGGGTTTAATATAAAAAAGCGGGTTGGACTCTGCCATCTGGATCAAAGCTGCAGGTCAGTTTAGACCTACGAGTTTTCTGGGTTATGGGTGCTTTTTTTTTTTTCTTTTTGCACACCTTTCAACTGTGCAGCTTAAAAGGCAACCTGCAAGAAGGTGGTGCGAGCTTACTGGGAGCTGTGCCTTTTGCACGGGTGGCAGGTGAGATATGCACATAATGTCTTATTTTTCTGCCTTTAAAATGGTGTTCGGGTATAGTCTATTCTTCACTCTATTCCTATGCTCTATTCCTCAGTCTACTCCTTTGCAGAGCAGAGTGGTTTTGGGAACGTGTAAGCCTGGAATAGGAAGGCGGAGGACGTGGCATTGCAAGGGCTCATTACCTGCTGAAATTAGTCAGGTGTTAACGAGCTTGGGGCAAGTTTGATGGACTGCAATCCCTGCCTGCTGTGCTGGCCCAGCTTTCACTGCTGCCTGCTGTCGTGTCACGTTGCAGGAGCTCTGCTGGCTTCAGCGTCGCATCTTGGGGTGTAGAGAACGTGTTGGTTTTTCTGTGATGTTATAGGACTGCTGTAAATAAATAAAAAGCAAACAGCCACTCCCCCCCCCCCCAAGAAAACCCTTTATGTTCTAACTCTGTAGCAATGCTGACATGGAATGAACCATCTCTGGGGTTTCAGGCAGCCCTTCTCCCGTGGTCTTGAGCCCTGTGGTAGACGATGCTCAGGCATTACCTGAGCTGTTTGCTCCTGCTGTATGGATGAGGAACTGAACCTGTTGCGTTTTAGAATCTTGCTGCATTTTGTTCCCTGTGTCAAATCAGGCTTTAGTTCCTCCTTCCAGTGCCCACGTTGCTGGGAGAGCTCTGTGGGAGGATGAGTTTGGGAGTGAAGCTGTTTTTGGGATGATCCTATTTGCAGCTGGGTAATATGAAGCATGCTGCTGAGTATGGATTAAAGGGAAAAATAGTGTTAGAGTGTTATCTCTGAGCAATTTATACAAGGCAGCTCCTCCTCAGGGACTTCTTGCTGTGCTTCTGGGGACTGTTGAATGTGGGGGGTTTTATTGTGTCCTTTTGCCAGGCAGATGACTGAGTTGAGTGTTGTGTGCTGGGCAATGAGCACAGGAAAGCTCCTTATTGTGGTGGGGGCTGGCTGTCCTCTGTGCATCATGTCTTAAATCTGTCCTGCATGTCTCACAGAGCTGCTGCTGAGAAAATGCCTGGGGAAATACCCCAATTAAAGGAGCTGGTGCCTTAGCTAAGGTGTGTGTGTGTGTCTCTTAAATAGCTTAGTATTTAAAAAAAAAATCACCTTACTACCTATATTTCTCCCCAACATTTAATGTTATGTTTTTAGAAGCACAGATCTCTGGAGATGACATGCATCTCGAGACCCAGGCTTTGGTAGGAGCAGTGCTCGTAACGTGCTGGGGCTGAGCTACGGGTGACTCATTAGCCAGATGGAGCTGTAATTTATTTCTGTCTTCCCAAGTAAGTTAATCCTCTGGACCTAAACTGAATGAATATCCCCGTGAAATGCGGTGTCGGTGCCGAGTGAAACCTGAGAGTTAAATGCAGAAAGCAGAGGGTGTGTTAGGAAATCCAGGCCAGTGTTAACTAGCAGAGGAAGTCAGGTGCAAGCAGTAACACTGTGCTCGAGCTCAGAAGTAGTTTCTGCAGCGTGGGCTCTGTTCAGGAGAACACAAATGCAATTCTTCTGTCAAATGCTGGGTGGGAAATGGGGTCTGTGTGCAGACTGGGACAGATGCGGTTTGTTCCCCTGTCCCAGAATGAGTGCTGCGTGGGCACGGACTGACCTGCTCCGTCACTTGTGCCCTGTGCTTTTCCAGGTTTGGTATTATACACAGATGATTGTTGAACTGAATAACCTTAAGATTTAAAGCAACTTGAAGTTTCTGTGCCACTTCTCAGCTCCAGTGAGGGTGTGTGCAGCCCGCAGCTTGACAGCATTGAAGCTCATGCGGGGAGGTTTTCAGGTTTGTGCAGCATTCACTTTTTTCTGGTTTAACAGGACGAGCTTCTGTCCTGTTTCTCTTATTACAGTATAGGATTTTTTTTTTTCCCCTACAGATTGCTTCTGCTTCTTCCTAGGTGGCTTGTTGAGGAAATACAGAAGTATAAATGGCAATGGAGAAGTTGGTTTAATGATTGGAGACTGCTGGAGGACAGCTGGCAGCTTTGCAAGGCAAACCCCTGCCCATTTACCCAGTAGTGAGAGTGTCACCTTGCAAAGACCTCTTGGCGAGGAGCAGGTTGTAAAGGACATCGCTTTAGCATCCTGCCTACGAGCTGGCATCGGTGTGCTCCGGGAGGTGATGCTTAAATGGTTGAGTTGGAAGGAACCGTAAAGCCCACCTAGTCCCTCGCCCTGCCATGGGCTGGATATTCCCACCAGATCAGGCCATCCTGGGCCCCATCCCTTTGGCCTTGGGCACCTCCAGGGATGGGGCAGTGATCTCCTTGCTTATGCTGGGCTGGGAAGGCAAATTTGGGTGTTTGTTCCAGGACATCACAGCTTTAGCTTGTACCTGGTGCTCGCTTTGGACTCAGAAAAAAAAACAGAAGAGATTTTAGTGTGGCTGTTTGTGTTTAGCTAATCAGTAAGATTTGTGGCTTTCCCAGCTGCATACACACCTCTTTGGCAAATAAAACTTCACCTTTCTGGGAACAGTCGTGCTTTAATTACAATTTCCAAAGCATTTTTTGGCTCTGGGTAAAGCATATAGAGACCATCAGACTTGCCTTTGTTTCCTTAACAGCGTGCTGTGGCATCTTTTGGGGGCTGGTACAACTGGGGACCTGAGTTAACCAAGTGTCTTGAGCTGTAGCCGTGCCTGATGCATGTTGCAGCTGAGCCTGTGTTAAACTTCTGGCTTCTCTGGTCTCAATGACAACCACCATCTACTTACCCTTTTTTCCTCAGAGGGCGGTGAGGCCCTGGCCCTGCTGCCCCGAGCTGTGGGTGCCCATCCCTGGAGCTGCCCAAGGCCATGGATGGGGCCCTGAGCTGGTGGGTCGTGTCCCTGTCCATGGCAGGGTTGAGGCTGGATGAGCTGTAAGATCTTTTCCAACTTAAACCATCCCATGGTTCTCTCGTCCTTGGTCCTACCTTGATGACCACTGTCACCATGGCCAGCCGTGTGCTTGTACATTGACAAGACAGAGGAGGCATGTTCTGGGCTCTTCGTGGTTAGATACCGTAATTGTGGCAGTAATGTACGGTAACGATCAACTTAATGACACTTGTGAAAAATCTGCTTAATCACATATTTACCTCAGGGATTAGTTTCTCCCATACACATTCAATATTGACTTTGGTGGAGGCAAATTTTCTCAAGGTCTGTTTCCTTCAAGTGATAACTAACGTTACATCACTCGGTGCAGGAAGCTGGTTCTAGCAAACAGATGCAGCTAACCATTTTGAAAGCTCACGCTTAGTTTCATGCACCTGCACTTTTTCTCTCTAAAAGACAATCTTTTCCTCCCACTCTTGCAGCCCTTGAGAAACTCCGTGCTGGATGCAGTTCCAGATGCAAACCTTTTCATCAAGCGTACTCGGGAAATAAAATACACAAACTGGGAGGAGACTTAGCGTTAAGACAACTAGTGAACAATTAGGGCATTGAAATGTTAGCCGTTTATTTTGTTAACTTAATAGCCAAATCAGAGCTCCCAC
Organism: Numida meleagris; assembly: GCF_002078875.1. Classification (NCBI taxonomy): domain Eukaryota; kingdom Metazoa; phylum Chordata; class Aves; order Galliformes; family Numididae; genus Numida; species Numida meleagris. The sequence goes on along the minus strand of NC_034414.1, from coordinate 57,619,634 downwards.
TCCTTGCTTTCCGTACTGTTCAATGCCCTGTACAAATATATTATCACAGCAACTCTGTGCAAAAACCACTGCTGTCATCAGAGAGCAGAGCTCAGTGCGGCCCATGTGCTCCCTGTGAGGAGCTGTAGGCTGCCATGAGGCCTCCCCTCAACCTCTGCTCTGGGCCAACAAACCAAGGGGACCCACGTGCTCCTCATACATCTTCCCCTCTAGACCCTTCCCATTTTTGCATCCCTAAAGGGGCTTTTTTCGGAGACCTTTGTACATATTGGCGGTGTTAGGGGATGCTGCGGGTGGGTGACAAAGGTTGTTGTGGAGGACACAACTTGGGTTGGATTCCTTTGGTCCCCAATGGGTTTCCCAACTTGAGTTGAAGAGTTGTCGTCTCCTGTGTAGGGGGAAGTGTGGTGAAAGGGTGTGTTTTCCATGGCAGTTCTCAGACTGATGTAGTGCATCAGGAGTTGGGTTCACTTAGTTGGAATTTTGATTGTGTTTTTTCAGCAATTGCTCCGTTTTATTCCTTGGAACTGTCTGGAGAGGGTTTGAATGCTGCTTGGAAAAATCTAGGTCTCTTTGTAGCGATGTGTTGTGAAATGGGAGAACTTGCCTTATTTCAGCTCCAGAACTATTTTTAACCTTAATTCTGACTTTTTTTTTAAATATAAAAAAAAACATCCAACCAAAAAAAAACAAAACAAAACCAAACCCCAAACCTCCTCATGTCTGTTCCTACCCTGGAAGTTTTATGCTGTTACATGCACAAAATAAGTATCAGGTCTTCCTGCTTTCCTATGAACGTGTGGAATTTTCATGGGCTTAAAGCTGGGTTTTAGACTTTGAAAAGCAGTTTTGGAGGGGGAAAAAAAAAAGATCATGTTTGACTACAGGTTAGACCTGTCTCCCTTCTTCTCCTCATCCTACTGCTGAAACTTTCATAAATCTGAGGGCAAAAATTGAAGCCTAGCTCCCGCTTGCCGTGACAATCTTAATTCAGGATGTTTGATTTAGGTGGGAAAAAAAAATGATCTAAAAAGAATCAGCATTGCTCTGCGAGTCCTTGTTTCACAGCCTCTGAATCTGTGGTCTCCTGTGTTTCTGATATCAAAAGCTTTAAGTTAATAAAATGCATTTGGGATGGGAGGTAAGGAAGATGAGTAAATGTGAGGAAAGAGAACTGCCCTCTTTGAGATCATCAGCCTTACAGCCTGCAGTGTCTTCCTATGAAGGCTAACAGCTTTAAAATAAATGGTAGATGGTTCCAGAAGTTATTCATCATTGATATAGTTTAACAATGTCATTATAATCTACTTTAAGATGTTTCTGAAACACAGCTTCTTTTGTTGTTATAACTGGTGGCAAAAGTCTTGAGGAATACATTGTCAAAAAGTAATTCTTGTTTCATTTTGCCTTGCAGATTTTTTTTAAAGTATAGCTAAGAAAAAGCACAATGGAGTTTTACGAGTCTACCTACTTCATCATCCTCATTCCTTCTGTGGTTATTACAGTCATCTTTCTCTTCTTCTGGCTGTTTATGAAAGAAACATTGTATGATGAAGTCCTCGCGAAGCAGAAAAGGGACCTAAAGTTTCCACCAACCAAGAGTGATAAAAAGAAAACAGAGAAGAAGAACAAGAAGAAGAAAGAAGCTCAGAATGGGAACATCCATGAATCTGACTCTGAAAGCACGCCTCGGGACTTCAAGCTCTCTGACGCCCTGGGTACGGATGAAGAGCACGTTGGTCCTGCTCCCCTGAGTGTGACTGAGGCATCTGCTGGCATCAGAGAACGGAAGAAGAAGGAGAAGAAGCAGAAGGCAGCTCAAGATGATCATGTAACTAAGGAGTCGGAAGGATCCAAGTCTTCAGGCAAGAAAGTAGAACCAGTCCCTGTTACAAAACAGCCCACTCCACCATCCGAACCAGCAGCATCTAAGAAGAAGCCTGGGCAGAAGAAGCAGAAAAATGGCATGTGTACCTTACGTTGCATACGCTTCTTGCACAGAACGCCACAACTGTGCTCTGCTTCTTGCAAGGCCACAGAGCGTCTCTCTCAGAACTGTTCTGCCTGATCTCTGTGGGGCAAAGCTCACTTCTAACTTTTTTCCTTTTTATGAGCTGTTGCTTTTTTTCCCCTCTTTTTTCATCTGGCAGCAATGCTCCAGGTTTCCTTCTCCCATCCTGACTTTCTTCCACTACAGGCTGTTGAGGGAAACAGAATAGCATGTCTCTCTCCTTTCCTCTATGGCTTGACTACTTTGCTCTCAAGCTGTCAAAATTCTGATTCCCGGAAAAGTCATTAAATGTTTGCTCTGTGCATTCTGATGTCAAGCTATGGAAAAAAAGTGAAGTTCTAAGAGCGCTTGCTCTGATAAGTAAGGACCTGTAGGGCAGCCCCATACCAGAGCATGCAAAATAAATCACTATCCAAGTGCAGGCTTAATGTACAAAAAGGTATTTGGTGTCTGATTTGCGAAAAGAAGCACTTAAAAGCTGCTTCCCACTTCTTACACCCTTATAACTAAATAGAATGGATGTCAGGCTGCCCCCCAGATTAGCCATCGCAACTGAACAACAGAAGCATCCAACTTAGAACAGGCTGAGAGCTGTAGTCAGAAGTGTTTGTGACCATTTTGAACGTGTGCTCAGCAAAAGTCAACACGTAGGCTTCCATACAGGGAACACTAGAAAAACAAGAACATTCAGAAATAAGTGAAAAACAAAGTATTTGCAGACAATGTAACTAGTGATATGACAGGCTCGCTACAGGGAATGAAGAAAAAAGTGACATTGCTGCTTGATGTGGTGATTTATTTTTCCTTTTTTTTTTTTTTTAATGAAAAAGACCCACCCACTAATCAGCAAGGAAAAAAAAAAAGTATCAAATCTTGCTTGTGGGTGCTTTCCAAAAATCTCTGTGGCGTGGTTAAAATGTGGTCTGCAACCACTGCTCTGAGGGCAGCCACAACTCTTCCCCCCCAGTGATGTGATCTAACACCATAGCCCTGTGCTGTGTGTGTCAGCTCTGGCAAGCACATCATACAGTACCTACTGGCCAAAAAAGATGAAAAATGAAGCAAAAAAAACCAACAACCCAGAACCAACCAAAAAATGCTCTCTCTTGAAATAACTCTTAAAAAGAACAGTTCCCTAACATGAAACACTTATTTTCTGCTTCTCACAGTCCTGGTAGCTGTTGGGGTGTGTGTGTAACATGCACAAGTGTGTTCATGGAATGGGGGGAGGGAATGCTTCCTGCAGATAAGAAACTAATCCGGGTAACACGTGCTGTGTGCTCTGTTGCAGTATAACCTGAACTGGGTTTGTTAAATTACTACTTTTCATTACCCGTGTTCTGCCCGCAGATAAAATTCCTGTCTGCCAAACCACTCAGTGCTGTGGTCCTTGACACTGCTAAAACCTTTCTTTTGCTTTGTGGTCTCATCTGATATGGGAAGTGTGTGTGCTTGGGTGTGTGTTAACAGGTATATATGTGTAACTTTGCATTCTCACTTAAAATACACGAGTTTCTTTTTTTCTGGGAGTGATTTAGATCTCCTGATTAAAAAGTAATAATGAAGAGTGTAAGGAAGAGCATGTTGTCTCACTTGTCTGTTACAGATGAGCAAGATACTAAGACTGATTCTGTTGCATCTCCTGCCAAAAAGCAAGAACCTGTGCTGCTCCACCAGGAGATAAAACAAGAAAATGTATCGGGAAAGAAGAAAGCCTCTGCAAAGAAGCAGAAAGTTGATAATGGTGAGAATACTGAGGGTTTCTTATTAGTTCAGACATATCTGACTGTTAAACCTTTTTCTGTCTGTACTTTTGGGAAAGAAGCTGTAGAAGAATATCTTTTTTTTTTTTTAATTTGAAAAAGCAGGAATTCCAGGTAAGAAAGAGCTTGATATTCTGGTCTTTATTTTATGAACCTCTGGTACCAATGAATGTGGGATAACACTGAATTTTGTTGAGCTTTTTGGATCCAAACATCCACGCTCGAATTGAGGAGTAATATTATATTGATGCAGGGAGTAAGCTGACCAGGCTCTAAGTTGCTCTGAGCAAGGCACGTCTGCATGGCTGCAGTCATCTGCCCAGAACAAGACAGCAGTTATTTTAGTCAGTTGCTTTGACCACGTTCCTCTCTTACTGTCCTTTTGTTAGCTAGCTGTTGCTCCAACATAAACTGCTCATCGTTGCTGTCAAGGCCCTTACTGTTCGTCATCTCTCGCTCTCTGCCAAGATACTGTTTCTTGTCTCCTCTTGGCTCAGTCTGCCTCTGTATTTCAGTCTTTTACAATGAGTGCTGTTGTGTCTGTGGCATTTGGGAAGAGCGTGACCATGAAGTTCTCTGAGGCCACCTTGTTAGCTTCTCAAAACTGTTCTTCACTGGGACAGCTCTGAAGAAGCTGGCAGCTGGTGGACAGCTCCTGGTGTGGACAGTGTCACTCGCTATGCTTTTGGTGTTTTGGTCAGGTTGATAGGGCCTAGGTCGTAGAATCGTCAAGGTCTGACAAGGCCGCTAAGATCATCACTCCAACCATCTCATCCCCACCATGCTCTCTAAGCCATGTCCCTCAGACTGGCACCACTGAGTGTCTCGCAGCTATTAGGTGGGCTTTTTGAAAGGAAGGGGTTGCAACAAGGAGGGGAAGATAATAAAGAGAAACCTCAAAAAGTTGAGGATGCTGACAGGATGGGGAGGTGGATATTTCTGCTGGAGGGGGCTTCTCACTCCTGTGCTTGTCATGTACGTGCATGTGTTTGCTCACTGCTTAAGAGGGGAGATACTAATAAGTTACATTGAAGGTTTGGCTGCTTTTTAAGGAGAAAAATAAGCCAGATGGTATGTAAAAGCATTTTCTAACCATCTCTCTAGGAGCCAGGAAGGCACATTGGTGTTGTGCCGATGCCTGAAAACTTGTACCCCATCTGTTTCCTCCTCTCTCCAGCTCACTGCATGGCCTCTGTTCTCCATCAGCCCTTCAGCTGGGCTGGGTGGATCCATGAGCTTCCCCACCACAGCATGGCTCTGTGCAGAATGGCTTGTGTGCTGCAGGGAGCATGCCCTGGGCAAACCCCGAGTCCAGCTCCGTCGCTGGCTGCATCTGTCATCCCATGTCTATTGCTCTTCCTCTCCCCTCCTCTGCTTTTTGATTCAGCAGAGCAGACTGAGCAGCTCTTTAGGCAGAGGCTTTCTCACTGCATTAATACAGTGCTGTGTGCATAGGGACTGAGGTCAGTCAGTACCTCTGGGTGTCTCTGAATACTAATGGTGCCTGGAGCCTGCTCTGACAGATGAGATATCTTCATTAGGTACAGTTGAGTCTGTGTGGGAAATAAGCCTGATTGCTTCCTCTAACACACATTCTGCCTGAATGGTAGAGGTCACTGGTGATGTAATGTGGGTGCAAATGTTGGCTGTAAGGTACCAGCATTTAAAAGAATAGGAGTGATAGACATGATTGTATTCATGTTTCAGGGTGCTGCATGCATTTCATATGCAGCCCCAAGTAAACCAGTCTCATGGATGCTGTATGCAGCTCTAATGACAAAGTGAAGCAAAAGTCAAAATGTAGAAGTTCTTCTCTGCTACTTCTCCTGACGCTAAAAACACCTTTGAAAATGTAAGTTTAATTGGAGTTATTTAGTAATTATAAATTAGGGACCTTTATTTAATGAACTTACCTAAAGAGCATTAATGAGTTAAGCTGTGAAGGATAATAGCATGTAACTAACTAACGACTGAGGTTAGAGATGTGGTAATCCAACTCGCTGAGGTGTTGTGCTCCTTGTCTGTATGTTGAAGTTAATTATTATTAAAAAGCTTTAACCTGTTCTGTGGACTTCTGCTTGCAGTTTTGGTGGATGAACCTCTTATTCAGCCCACTACTTACATTCCTTTGATGGATAACTCTGATGCTGGCACTTTGGAAAAGAGAGAAGTGGTGGAAGTAGCAAAACAAAACATGAATGAAGGGATCCAGAAGAGCGGTGGCAAGAAAATGAAGAATGAAACTGATAAAGGTAAGAAGCTGATAATGTGGTTTGCTTTGGGCATCAACTGTCTGGAAGTGTGATCAGGGAGCGAGTGTGCTTTGTGTGGGGAGAGAAATCCTTTCTTCCCAGCAAATCAGAAAGGATTCGAGGAGAACGCTTGTGGCTGCAGGACGCTGTTTGTTCTTGTCTGTGTTCACTTCTCTACTGTTTTTGGCACTGCTGAAAGGGCTTTGCTCCATCTGAATCCTTTTAATGCTGACTGTAGGCTTTTGTGTCCTCACAGTGAGCGAATGGATGATCACAGACCACACAGATGCACATGAGAGAGTGTGCTAGAATTTCTCAGTGCTTCCCCCCACCTCCTGGGCTGTTATTCAGCAATTTGTTTTTCATGCTCGATAATTTCTGCTAGGGGCTCAGTATCACCAGCGTTTTCTTTCCTGTTCCTAGTTGTACAGTGTAGTTCAGGCATCCTTAACAGTGCTGGGATCCAAAGCAGGAGGTTTCTGCATGGGCTCTTGAGGTCTGCCTGAGCTGGGAGTGCAGGCTGTATGCTCTCCTACTGTTCTAAAGTTACTTTGGGCCAACCAGCCAGCAGATACCTGAGTGCAGCACAGAGTTAGCTGAAGCGAACTGTCGGTGGAGTGCAAATCTCTTGGTTTCCACCAAGATGCTGAATTTTCCTTTGAATGCACTTGGAAGTGGCTGGGGAGCAGGGGGGGCTTCCTTCATACTTTCCCAGGGAAGTCTGGTGCGACTCCTGAGCATCATGTCCCACTGAGACTTCATATAGGTCAGGGACCTGCTCAGAGCATGACAGGCTTGCTGAGACCCTTAAATCTGTGGGCAGAAGGAGCCAAGCAGCCGGGCAGTGGTTCCCTGTTCAGGCTTGTTCAGAGGACTGGCTCTCTGTGTTGCCTGCCTAGCGACTCACTGCAGTTTCTGGTTTCAGACTTATATTCAAAAATGCACACTTGAATTCTTCTTGGCAACTCTCTGTGGTACCTGGGTTGGATTCCCACTTGCCTGAGGCTCCTCTTGTGCTTCCAACTCAATGGCTGTGTATTATTGCTGTGGGGCATCGAAGCCTCCCCTGCGCAGCAGTCCCTTCTCGTTTCCTTGCAAGCCGTAACCTTCTATGTGAGCTTCTAATTCTTCTGTGTCAGCTGGGATTTGCCCTCCCAATATAGAAATCTTCTTGTATTCTAACTGTAAGCTTCTTGCAAGGGCAAGGCTCTTCCTCTGTTCAGGGAGCCCAGGGCTCGGGCTGGTCCAAGCCTAGTTTCTGTAGACTCTCAGCATACCAGACTCTGGTCTCAGGATGTTTGTATGTTCCTGGTAAAAGCATCATTGATGATGTCAGTGCAGCAATGACATGATTTGAAGTCTGTGGCCAAGACCGAGTTGGGTTTAGGACAAGGACAGGGTGTGCTAGAATTCCTCAGGGCTTCCCTCACAACTCCCTGGACTGTTATTCAGTAATCTGTTTTCACGCTCAATAATTTCTCCTACAGGCTTAATATCGCCAGCATTGAGTTTCCTATTTTTCATTTACATTTTATTCTCTGGGGGAATTTGGGTTGGCCTTGTGGTTTGGTATCACATTCAGAGCTGTGGTGAGAAAGCTGGACCCTTCCCCGTTATCTCTGGGACGCTTTCTGAACCAAGCATCGTTTTTAAGCTTTTACTTTCCCTTTATTCCCTTCCGATCTCTTGGCATACTTTAGTTTGACAGAGATATTGGGTGCCTCAGCCTTGTGCTTCCATTTCCTTAAGTTAGGGGGCCACCTAATGACTTATGTGTGTGCAGCTTGTTCTTCTAATGAAAAACTATTTTGTTTCTGTAAGAGCATGGTTGATGTGGAGTGCACTGCCTGTTTGTGTCTTTTTAAACACTTACAGAATCAGCAGTTAAGATGGATCTCACTGATTTGTCTGCCTGCTGCTGAATTCCTGCAGCACTTCATTTCCAAACTTAGGCCGATGGAATATTTTTCTGGTTCCATGTATTGTAATCAGAAATGTGCCACTTAAATTCATTGCGCTGTCATCTGCATATTGCTTTTGGAGCGAGGCTGTCCTCTAAATTGGGAGCTCAGTTTGAATTACTGTCATAATACGCTGGGAAGAACTCTTTGAATTTTCACATTTGTGCTATTTTTTCCCCCAAATCTGTGTTGTGCTTTGTCTTCTTGCTAGCGACACTATAAATGTTACCAACTGTACAAACAAAGCGATGGGATTTTTTTCCCAAAACTGTCAGCTGGCAGATTGTTATCAGATTTAAATCTGAGTTATGTTGTTTTAGCTGAATGCTCGCGACCTTTTGCTTCTTGGCATTTCAGACTGAAATTAAATATAATGCATAATGATACCCCATCACATGCTGTTTCAAGGCAAAAGAAATAATTCTGTACCGAGTCCAAAGTAAATATATCCTCCCTTCTGTGTTGCAGAGAACGCTGAAGTAAAATTTAAGGACTTTGTAATGGCCATGAAGAATATGATCTTCACTGAAGATGAGGCCCGTTGTGTAGTGGAGGTGTTAAAGGAAAAGTCTGGTCCAATTCACGACATCTTACAAAAGGTGAATGTCCACGGGTGTGGGGGAGAGAAGGCTTTTAAATGGGTGGAAACTGGAGGAGCCACTGTCAAAAGAGCTAATTGATATTTTGTCTCTATTTCTGCGTTATGGCATTGGAAGAATTTTTCTTTCCAGCTGGTCTGTGCTTGCTTTTACATTCAGAAGGCAGTTGTCAGATAGCTGCCATCTGCCAGGGCTGGCTAGACAGGCTGATGGCTCCTAACTGCTCATAAAGGGCAGCCGTAACCATCAGTAGAAGGTATGTAACGTAGGGCTGCTGCAGCTGACGCAGTGTGTTGGCATAGGGGAAGGCTATCTGGTGACTTCAGGAGTCGTCCCTCACAAATATGTAGGAAAACCTGTAATAGAAATAAAGGAAAAAAATCAACAGTTCTGTGGCTGTGTACTCTAGCCCAGCCCAGCCCGTGTTCTAGTCAATTCTGTGCTCGGGCCCGGCCCGTTCTGTGCTCTAGCATGTGCTGCGCCCCGTCCAGGCCGTTGTGCGCTCCAGCTCAGCCCATTCTGAGTTCTCTCCCATTCTGTGCTCTAGCCCAGCCCAGTCTGTGCTCTAGCCCAGCCTGTGCCCCGTCCCGGCCCAGCCTGCGCTCTGTCCCATTCCATTCTGCAGTCTAACCCATTCTGCGCCCTAGCCCCGGCCGTTCTGCGCTCTATCCCAATCTGGTCTCTAGCCCATTCTGAGCTGTAGCCCAGCCCCGTGTGAGCTCTGGCCCCGTGTGAGCTCTGGCCCCGTGTGAGCTCTGGCCCCTTGTGAGCTGTAGCCCAGGGCATTCTGAGCTCTGTCCCGTTCTGGGCTCTATCCCGTTCTGGGCTCTATCCCAATCTGAGCTCTAGGCCATTCTTAGCTGTAGCCCAGCCCCTTGTGAGCTCTGGCCCCGTGTGAGCGCTGGCCCCTTGTGAGCTCTAGCCCAGCCCATTCTGTGCTCTCGCCCATTCTGAGCTGTAGCCCAGCCCCGTGTGAGCGCTGGCCCCTTGTGAGCTGTGGCACCGTGTGAGCTCTGGTCCAGCCCGTTCAGTGCTCTAGCCCGTCCCCTCCTGTGCCCCGTCCCCTCCTGTGCCCCGTCCCCATCTGTGTTGTAGCCCTGCCCATTCTGTTCCATCCTGTGCTCTAGCCCAGCCCATTGTGAGCTCTATCCCATTCTGTGCTCTAGCCCATTGTGAGCTCTATCCCATTCTGTGCTCTAGCCCATTGTGAGCTCTATCCCATTCTGTGCTCTAGCCCATTCTGAGCTCTAGCACAGACAACTGTGAGCTCTAGCCCATTCTGTTCTCTAGCCCATTCTCTGCTCTAGCTCAGCCCATTGTGAGCTCTCTCCCATTCTGTTCTCTAGCCCATTCTGAGCGCTAGCCCAGCCAATTGTGAGCTCTATCCCGTTCTGTTCCCGAGCCCGTTCTGTTCCCGAGCCCGTTCTGTTCCCGAGCCCAGCCCGTTCTGTTCCCGAGCCCAGCCCGTTCTGTTCCCGAGCCCAGCCCGTTCTGCTCCCCAGCCCGTTCTGCTCCCCAGCCCATTCTGCTCCCCAGCCCATTCTGCTCCCCAGCGCATTCTGTGCTTTAGCCCTGCTCATTCTGTGCTCCAGCCCATTCTNGCATTCTGTGCTTTAGCCCTGCTCATTCTGTGCTCCAGCCCATTCTCTGCTCTAGCCCAGCCCATTGTGGTCTCTGTTCCATTCTGTTCTTTAGCCCATTCTGAGCTGTAGCCCATTTTGATCTCTATCCCATTCTGTTCTCTATCCCATTCTGTGCACTAGCCCAGCCCATTATGAGCTCTCTCCCTTTCTGTTCTCTAGCCCATTCTGAGCTCTAGCTTAGCCCATTGTGAGCTCTCTCCCATTCTGTTCTCTAGCCTATTCTGAGCTCCAGCCAAGCCCATT
>NC_034414.1:57607880-57609062 GCF_002078875.1 Numida meleagris | reverse complement strand
GCCCATTCTGTGCTTTAGCCCTGCTCATTCTGTGCTCCAGCCCATTCTCTGCTCTAGCCCAGCCCATTGTGGTCTCTGTTCCATTCTGTTCTCTACCCCATTCTGAGCTATAGCCCATTCTGTGCTCCAGCCCATTCTGTTCTCTATCCCATTCTGTGCACTAGCCCAACCCAATTCTGAGCTCTAGCCCATTCTGAGCTCTAGCCCAGCCCATTGTGAGCTCTATCCCATTCAGTTCTCTAGCCCATTCTGAGCTCTAGCCCAACCCATTGTGACCTCTATCCCATTCTGTTGCCGAGCCCATTCTGTTGCCGAGCTCATTCTGTTCCCCAGCCCAGCCCAATTCGAGCTCTTGCCCATTCTGTGCTCTAACCCATTCTGAGCTCTAGCCCAGCCCATTCTCCTCGCCAGCCCATTCTGCTCCCCAGCTCATTCTGTTCCCCAGCCCATTCTGTGCTCTTGCCCAGCGCATTGTGATTTCTATCCCGTTCTGTGCTCTATCCCATTCTGTGCTCCAGCCCAGCCCATTGTGAGCTCTAGCCCATTCTGTTCTCTAGCCCACTGTGAGAACTAGCCCATTCTGTCCCCCGGCGCGTTCTGTCCCCCGGCCCATTCTGTCCCCTAGCCTATTCTGCTCCCCAGCCCATTCTGCTCCCTAGCCCATGCTGTGCTGTCGCCCTGCACATTCTGTGCTCCACCCCATTCTGTTCTGTAGCCCAGCCCATTGTGTGCTCTGTTCCATTCTGTTCTCTAGCCCATTGTGACCTCTTGCCCACTGTGAACTCTAGCATATTCTGTGCTCTATCCCATTCTGTGCACTAGCCCAACCCTATTCTGAGCTCTATCCCATTGTGTTCTCTAGCCATTTCTGAGCTCTAGCCCAGACCATTGTGAGCTCTGTCCCATTCTGTTCTCTAGCCCGTTCTGAGCTCTATCCCAACCCATTGTGACCTCTAGCCCATTCTGCTCCCCAGCCCGTGCTGCTCCCCAGCCCGTGCTGCTCCCCAGCCCATGCTGCTCCCCAGCCCATGCTGCTCCCCAGCCCACGCTGCTCCCCAGCCCATGCTGTGCTGTCGCCCTGCTCATTCTGTGCTGCAGCCCATTCTCTGCTCTAGCCCAGCCCATTGACAGCCCTATGCCATTCTGTTCTCTTGCCCATTCTGAGCTCTATCCCAACCCATT
>NC_034414.1:57553328-57607655 GCF_002078875.1 Numida meleagris | reverse complement strand
CCCAGCCCATTCTGTGCTGTATCCCATTCTGTTCTCTATCCAATTCTGAGGTCATACCCAGTCCATTCTGTGCTGTAGCCCAACCCATTCTGTGCTCTGTCCCATTCTGTGCTGTAGCCCAGCCCAGTGTGTGCTCAAGCCCATTCTGTGCACTGTCTCATTCTGTGCTCTAGCCCAGCCCAGTTTATGCTCTAGCCCAGCCCGTTCTGTGCTTTAGCCTATTCTGTACTGTAGCCCAGCCCTTTCTGTGCTCTAGCCCATTCTGTATTCTAGCCCAACCCTTTCTGCACTCTAGCCCGTTCTTCGCTCCAGCCCATTCTGCGCTCTATCCCTTTCTGTGCTCTGTCCTATTCTGTGTTCTAGCCCATTCTGCTGTCTAGCCAATTCTGTGCTTAGCCCAGCCCATTCTTTGCTCTAGCCCATTCTGAGGTCTAGCCCAGCCCGTTGTGTGCTCTGTCCCATTCTGTGCTCTGTCTCGTTCTGTGCTCTGTCCCGTTCTGAGCTCTAGCTTATCTGATTCTGTTTTATAGCCCAGCCCTTCCTGTGCTCTAGTCCATTCTGTGCTCTAGCCCTGCCCATTCTGTTCCCTAGCGCATTCTGTGCTCTAGCTCATTCTGAGTTCTAACGGATACTGAGCTGTAGCCCAGCCTATTCCATGCTCTAGACCAGCCCATTCTGTGTTCTAGCCCATTCTGTGCTCTTCCGGACTCCCTCTTAGAAGTCTTATGCAGTGAAGTGTTCTGACTATTTTGGAGATCTTGCATTGGACCTTACTATACCTCCGTTTGAAAGGGAGGTCTTTAGCCTGCTGCTCACAGCTGGGCCAGCTCCGAGGTCAGCCTGGGCTGCTCAGGGCTTTATCCAGGCTAGCCTTAAACCATGAATGACTTATACTGCTAACTTCTCTGGACAACCTGTTCCAATGCTCGCTTCTTCTTTACTCTCTAATTTCTACAGTTTTTCTATTATGACAACAGAATGGTGATGACTAGTATCTTGCAATACCATTGAAGGAGAACTGCCAATTAAATTCAGAGTGGGTTTGTGGGACTGCGACTCCCCTCTGCTTCTTCCACTATCAGACTTCATTTAATGGAGTCTGAGTGTAAATGTTTGGAAGGGTTGCCCCTTGTGGCAGTTATTTCATTTTTTCAGACCAGTGTACAAGTAGCAGGACACCAGGGATCATTCTTCCTACTCCTGTGTCCTGCAGCATCTCTAAAACTTGTGTCATTCTCCCCTGCAGAGATGTGCCTGTTGTAGCTGGAGGCTCTCCTGAGTGGAAGGAGAGACCAGACCAGTGTTCCCTCTTCCCTTTGTAGTGAGCTTTCAGGAGATCAGGTGGTAGTTCTAATCCAGGTTGGATTACACCTGCTTTGAGTGTGGGTAGGACCAGGTGATGTTGGCAATCTCTTCCTTGCTCAGTTATCTTATGATTCAGCATCTCTGTACTGTTTTCCTTTATTTCTTTAATGACCTCTCTTTGTTTTTCTCAGTGCCACCCAAGCAGCCATCTTCCAATGTGGAAGCACCTTAAGAGCCCATTTATTCTCTTAATTGGTTTCAGTGCATTTGAAAATGCATTTGCTGGTCTAATAAAACCAGTGCTGCAGGATCCATTAGCAGCAGGGCTGGGTACTTGTGATGCCATGTACGTTGTGCAGACGAAGTATGTGGGGGCACGAGGGAGTGTTTCTTCCTTTCAGGCTTGCTCTGCTGGTGTACTTCTGGCATATATTGACCACTTGTGTGTGCTTTTGCTGCAGGCCAGCAAGGCAGAGTCAGCTGCAGCTATACATCAGTTGCAAGACAAGGAGAAAATGCTTGCTGCGATGAAGGAGGAGGCGGCTGTTGCAAAGGAGCAGTGCAAGCAGCTAACCCAGGTAAATGCAAGCAACTTTGTATGTATAGAGAGCTTTGGGATAATTGTGGGGGCTTGGATAATGAGCAGCAACAAATTCTGACTTGTTGAGGTTAGTCTAAATTGAAAGGTGGAATCTCTTATGTTGGGAAGGCATACCAAGAGTCTGCGTTTGTTTTTATGATGCTATTAATGTGTTTGTGCAGAGCTGTTTTCCAATAGTGTTTTAGTAGGTATTTCACTTACTGAGATTTTTAAGCTGAGGCTATTTTTCTTTTCAAATGTTACTAAGAGCAAATGCTTTCTTTGTGAGCATAACGTGGGAACAAATATAAAACACCTCTTTACCAATGCGGCTTTAATTTAGTACATACTTCAGTATTTGGATGCTTGAGTGCTTCTAGGCAGAGTAATGATCAGCTTTCTTTGAGAAAGCTGCAGCAAGTTTAGATGCTGCTTGGCCCCTTGCGTTGCAGCACTGACAGTTTTAGACTTACAGTTGCACCAGTGTCCAGACAAGTTCATGAAACTTGATTTTTTTAAAATGAATATTTCAAAGGTATTGTAGTTACTGTAGAAGAATGAATTATGCCAATGTTGTAATAAATCAGAGACTTGGTAGGTGTAGGATTCTTATGTTTTGGGTAATTTGGAAGTAGAATGATGTTAGAATCAGGAATACTGTGGGACAGGAGCTGAGCAGGAGGAGTGTAAGATGGAGCCTGAGTGTGGGGGGGAAACTGGTGTAGTGGGGGGGAACAAACCATCTACAAAGTGGTGGTTGGAAGGCAAGGCAGGGTCTGCAGAGAAGAGGGGTGGTTGTTAGTTTTCCCAGTTTTGGTGAGGGGAGGAAAGGGAGGAGGAAAAATGAATGTGCATTCCCGAAAGCTGGGAGGAAGCAGGTGAAAGCAGAGCTGCTGCAGTGCTAAATCATCAGGGTAAGCAAGGGGAAAAGCTCAACTCAGCAAGCTCTTATCTTCTAATTAATGTGTCCATCTGAAGACACTGTCAAAAGCTACGGAGGGACCTGGAAGGTGAGGTGCAGAAATGTCCCTTGGTCTGTCAGCGCAGGTGGTAACTGGAGAGGATGAATGAGAGCAAGGATTGCCTGACCTCTGCTGTGTTGGGTGTGTGAGAACTGGTCTTACCAGCATCTCTTGGTGGGGTGAAGGGGCTGGTGAGGTTTGTAGGTGAATGGTGGAAGTTGGTGGAGGGGTAGAAGGAAGCTAGAAAATGCTGTGGTGCCTCCCTCTTGTTGCAGATGGAAAACCAATGATATCCGTGTTTGAGAAGGCTTTGTGTCAAATTATCTCCATTGTGTTTTCAGACTGAAAACTTCTGGTGTGACTCTGGTTACTCTGTGAACATATGCTTGGGAGCTCATTACACTTTTTTTTTTTTTTTTTCTTCTGGGGAGGACAGCTTCCTGAAGCTAGTTAGTTGGCTCTAAAAAGAGAGAACAGCTTTTATTGAAATTGAAATGTGGACAAAGCTTAGAATTACTCTCAAGAGGTGGAAGGTATTCAGGCTAGTAATTTGGAGCGCTGAAATATTGTGGCAGGGCTCCCTGTGTTGTCGGAGAGTCTGGGTGCTAATGTGGGTCCTTTGGGTCTCTGGAGAAGCCTCTGGCACTGCATGGAGCAGCTTTGTGCAGCATAGCTGGAGGCACATAGCTGGAGCTTGGGGTGGTGCAAAAAGCTCCTTCTTTGATCAGAGCTGCCTGAGCGCTGCACTCAGTGGTTTTGCTTACTGCAGCAAGTGCACTTGTATTGCAGATTAGCAGCTCTGTGGACTTCTCAGGTGTCCAGGTTGAGTTACTGGCTAATAAATAATCCAAACTGAAGTGTGTATTTTCATTTGAAAGCTATAATGTGGCATGCTGGTGGGATTCGAGGCTTATTGCTGGGTGCTAATAGCCCATCTCCTCTGGCAGAACTGTTTTCAGTGTTGGCTTTGCAACCTGCTGCAAAGCAATTACATGCTCTGAAATGCTTTGTAGATTTGCTGCGACTCTTTATCCAGTTTCTTTCATTTTGCTGTACCTAGGAGGGAAGTCCAAGGTACGTTCTTGCAGTATCTGTGGCTGAAATCATTAGGACTCTGTATAATCTGGCCAAACTCGGTCGAAATAAGGCAACAGGAGATTGTTGTTTAACGTGGCAAACCTCTGTTCTAATACATGTGAAATTCTGCTGATTTAAAATCCTCATAAGGGTGCTGAAAGCTTGGCCAGGTGTAGCACTGTAATTTCTGAGTGAACGTTGGTGCTTACTGTAGTTTGATGTATGCTTGATACGTTTCTCATAATCATGAAGCACTGTGTCTGTTGGACTGTAGAAGGGAGCAGTAGATGACTTCTTTCCTTTTTCCTTTGGTTTCCCACCCAAGGAGCTGGTTGCAGAAAAAGAGAGGAACGGCTTGCTTACAGCAAAAATGAGGGAACGCATCAACACGCTGGAGAAGGAGCACGGCACTTTTCAGAGTAAAATACATGTTAGCTACCAGGAATCTCAGCAGATGAAGATAAAGGTAAAAGCTTTCCTAGAACCGTTAAAGTTGGAAAAGATCTCTGAGATGCCCAAGGCCAACCCACCCCACCGTGCCCACTGCTCACATCCCTCAGTGCCACATCCCCATGGCTCTGGAACACCCCCAGGGATGGTGACCCCACCTCTCCTGGGCAGCTGTGCCAATGCATCACCACTCTTTTAGAGAAGAAACGTTTCCTAATATCCAACCTGAACCTGCCCTGGCACAACTTGAGGCCATCACCTCTCGTCCTTTACCAAAACTGTTTGAGTTGAAGTTCATATACAAGCAGGTCAATGCTAAGAGACCTTTATTTTAGCAAAGGGTGCAGCATTTGTTGTCTGAAGTCAATTTTTGTGGAAGCGGTTGCTACCCAGAACCTGCAGTGCAGTGTGCTGATAGCTGCTAGTGTGACTCATCTGCGTGTGGGTAGGGAAACTCGTGGCTGGTTCCACCCTTGAAGGTAAGACAGGGCCTTGCCAAAGGTGACTGTTTCACAGTCTGTAAAAGGCCAGTGCTAGGCAGCCTGGCTTGTCTATTCAGTTCTGCTGAAATGTTAGCCAGTTAAGCATGAAATCTAATTGAAATACTCAACTTCAGATAGACGCTAATGCCGAGGCTCATTTAGAAGCTGATAGATCTCACTCCTAAATCTTAGTGCGGAGTGATTAGACAATTCATACACAAGAAATATCATTGATTAGGAAAGTACTTTGCTGAAAATATTTGAAGGGCAGCACTTAGATTTTTGGTTTTTGACCCTTATTACTCTCACTTGAATTTGTTATAATGTAGTGACCTCAGAAGGGGTTTTCACCAGATATTTTAAAGCAGAATGGCCCTGCCTGTACCACCTGACATGTGCTTAGATTTGACATTCTGGTGCGTTTTCCTACAAAGATGTCACAGCATCAAGCCTAGCTTGTGAACTTCCAGTTTCAATAATACTACTGTTGTGTCTTGGCACTCTGGAGAATGTCATCTCTGCAGTGCTGGAGCAAAACTGCATTCTCCAAAGCAGACACTGTTTCACATGAACCTGCACAGGAAAGTGCAAAGTGAGAGGATCTTCCTGTGGGGATGGAGGAGCACCATGGGCACCAAAGGGTGACCTCTGCCAATGTGTCTGTCACGGTCAGCTGGAGGAAGGACGTGCAGAGGTGCTCTGGTGCTGCTCCCCCTGCTGCTGTTTCACAGCGTTGCAGAGAAGCTGAACTCTAGTTGTCAAAGATTCCAGATCCTCTGTGTCTGTGTGGCGTTTAAAATAAAAATAATACTGAACAAACAACTCAAAAACCTACCGTAAAACAAATACTAAAAAAAAACCCCAAGCTCGCCGAAGCCCAAGGAGAACAACTCCTTGGATGCGTTGGTGCTGAGCTGGATGTGGCTGCTCCACAATGGACCACACTCTCTTGCTGCTGTTGTTATTCAGATGGGTTTTTTTTTTTTTTTTTGGACTTGTGCTTACAAGATCCTCGCTGATGAGTCACTCACGATGAAACTAGGTCTTGGAAATGGTGTCAGCTGCATCTGCAACTGCTGCTGGAAGAGGAAGGATGTGTTACGTGCTGTATGTGCTTGAGGATTTTTCAGAGCAGGCTGCTGGGCTGTGGGACCAGCTGTGCTGGTGTCTGGTTATGCAAAGTCCATTTTGTTTTCCCTTTGAATCCTTTCTTTTGATCATGTTTGAACTATTCTGAAGCAGCTTTGTGTACTGGGGGCTTCTCTCCCCCAAAAAGCACGTTGAAATGTAGCTGAAGCATATTTTTGCCTAAAAAAGGGATCTACTTCATCGTCTTAACTTCAGGATGTTAGATCCAAACAAGCCTTTTGCAGTTTACATGCTACAATCTGTGTATCTTTGGTTATTTCCAACTTTTCTGCTTTATTTATAGGCTTTGTAAGCCTCTGGCGTTAATTCAGTGCATTTATTTCTCCCTGGAAAAGGGAGATTGGTACCCAGTTACTGATAACTAGCTACAGTTGCACAGCTGAGTTATCAATAGCCTAAGTAACATTTGTGTACTATTTAAAATGTGGCCTTGATACAGTGGTATAAAAGGAAACTGTTGTTTTATTCAAGCAAGCAGAGCAGAGCTGCATCAATTTAACTGGGGAGTGGTGTGCGCTGAGGAAGGAGGTAAAGATGTCCCTTTC
Organism: Numida meleagris; assembly: GCF_002078875.1. Lineage (NCBI taxonomy): Eukaryota > Metazoa > Chordata > Aves > Galliformes > Numididae > Numida > Numida meleagris. The sequence continues at coordinate 57,601,105 of NC_034414.1, read as the reverse complement.
CCCAGAAGAACACTGAGTTTTATTACTTTAACTATTGCGTAGTTATGTCTGCTGTGATACGTTGGTGGTTTCTGATTTCTCCTTTAGTGTAATTTTTTTTCTCCCCCCTTCAGTTCCAGCAACGCTGTGAGCAGATGGAGGCAGAAATAAGCCACCTGAAGCAGGAGAATGGTATCCTGAGAGATGCTGTCAGCACTTCTACCAATCAGATGGAGAGCAAGTATGTTAGCAGCTACTTAGAGCTCTGCGTGTTTTTAAGCTTTCCCTGAAGAGTTCTGGCTTCTGCTCCTTTCATTTCCATTTCCTTGGCTGTCTCTGCGTTTGTGGTTAAACTAGGAAATTGCTATTTAGGAGCGTGGAGGTACCTGTTTCTATTTGCGTTGAGCCAGGGCCGTCCAAACTGGTGTCTTTCATCAGTTGGAAGCCTGGGCTGCTGGAGGTCTGAGGTCTGACAGGGAGAACTGCAGAAGTGCTCAGCCAAAGCCAGTGTATTTGGTAGGGTGTATTTGTCCACCTGGCTTGAGGAGAAGCATTCTTGCAGGTCTCTTGGGAGGACAGCAGCGCCGAGCTTATAAATTGGTCTTGCAGTAAGAAGGAAATGTCAATATGCTGCAGTGATGATACCACTGGGTGACAGCTGGATTTATCCACCAGTGTTTGAGGAATCAAAAAGCACCTCAAGGTGTCATCTTTCTGTGAGTTGTGACTTAGCTTTACCCCCATACATACAGTCCTCTGTCAACTCAGGGACAGCCTGAGTGCCTGATAAGGGGTGTAGGCAGACGAGTGAATTGTTGCCCGTGGCCTTCTGCCTGCAGAAAGCCAGAACCATGTTTCACGTGCTTACAGATAGCTGATTTGTTACTGTTGGAGATTGGGATGTCAAAACTCTGTCACCGCTTCAAAATGGCGCGGTGTCTTCATTTTCTGGCTGGGCTATTCATGCCAAGGTGCTACTTCTTTATGGGCCTTCCTGCCAACATCTGCTGAACTGCTGAGCGTAATGCAGTGGATGCACTTTCTGCTCCCTGCCCACTTTCTGCACTGCCAGGTCCATATAACAAGTGCTGGTCCTCTGACTGTCGAGACGCCCTGTTTGTAGAAATGAAGCATCATATTCACTAAATCTTGGAAAAAATGCTTAGTTTGGGCAAATATAAAAACCATAATGCTTCTTGTTTGCTTATGCACAAAGAGGAGCCTTGCAGAATTCTTGCCTTGGGTGATACAAGTGCATCTTCTCTCTTTAAGTGGGAGAGTGCTTCTTATACCTTCACAAGTTGAGAACGAGTCAAATCCACGAGGCAATGTGTAGTCCAGAGAGATGCCCACAGTTAAGTCTTAAGTAAGATACAGATCAAGACTCCTTCATGGGAAGAGGAACAGAATGTGAATTTGTGAGACTTTTCCTTGTGCTGGACCTTTTTGTATAAAACTGTCCAAATTAAGCCCATCAGCTTTCAAACATTTTAAAGGAGCTGATGCTTGTAGCTTATTGACTGCCCTTCTGTTTCTGGCTGTGGGTTATAACTGCTGTGCTGGCAGCCAGCATTCCAGACCTCATCCCTTTCCTAGGGTAAAGCAGTGTGAGTGAAACCCAGCACAGCCCTCTAGCTGCAAATACAACACTTGATATTTGACGAGCTGTTGGTATTGCTTATGCTTCTTTTTGGGGGGGGGGGGAAGGAGGTGAACAAGAAGCTGTAAAAATGTTTATTTCTAGGCAGGCAGCTGAACTGAACAAACTGCGTCAGGACTGCGCCAGGCTGGTGAATGAACTGGGAGAGAAGAACAGCAAGCTGCAGCAAGAGGAGCTCCAGAAGAAGAATGCAGAGCAGGCAGTTGCTCAGCTAAAGGTGACTTTGCGTTTCTCTGCCTTGCTGAGTTGCACTTGAGGCTTTATCTGAGCCAAGACCTGAGCTGGGCAGGATGGGAAGCACGTGAGAATCTCTCTGCTGTTTCCCTGGCCACTCATCTCTGTCCATTTCTTTTAGATACACAAATATCAATTTTTGGGTAATTGCTGAGCCAGCAATTTAACCCTTTTATTCAGTACTTTGTATTTTCAGTGATTACAAACTATGAAGTAAAACTTGCCCTCACAGATAAGTATCTTTTAAAAACCTTAATTGGTGGTGTTGAACTTCGTTTTCTATGATTCAGGCAAGATTTGTGTCGTGGTTTGGCCTGGTTTCCGTGATACTTTGGAGCAGTTCACCCATGTAGGGTTTTTTATAGTTCTTTTACTCATTTACCAATAATTTTTAATTATTCTTTTTTTTGGAAGCTACGTGTTTTTTCTTCAGTGCACATTTAATTGTTTTTTTAGAAGTATACTGGTTTTTTTGATGTATCTTTTCCATTTTATGGTGAGATTGTGAATTCAGAAGTTCTTTCTGCCTCCAGTCCTTTCAAGTGGAGAATTAATATCCAGGGCTGAGGCATAGTTTAATTTACAGATGTGGGTTTGTGACTTATGTGGCTAGTCCAGTTCCTACTGTTAATTCTGAACTTGCAGGGCAAAAATGCTACACTTCCATACTACAGAAATCATCCTGTTAAGAGCCAGTGATTAAATTCTGTTCACAATTTGCCTTTCAAATTAATGGGATAAACTGTTCTGGGAGGAAGATTACAGGGCACTCTGTCTCTCTGATGTGCCTTAATGAAAACAAGGAACAACTTTTCTTCCTTGCCATATGTTTTGGGAATAGCACTGCAGAGATGAACTCTGAATGTTTCAAAACTAAATTAAAGGTTAGACTCATTTTCATCAATTCTGTCTTCAATGTGAAGGTCCAGCAGCAGGAAGCAGAGAGACGATGGGAAGAAGTCCAGGTTTATCTCAGGAAAAGAACAGCAGAACACGAAGCAGCACAACAAGGCATGTATCAAACAAGAAAATCCCACATAATGCTAACTGCAGTGATCTTGCTGTATTAAAAAAAAAAAAAAAAAAAAAAAAAAAAAGGGCATTGAATAATTGGCTTAAGTGTTAAATAGAGCTCAAGTTGATGTCAGTACTGCTTGAGCACCCTGGGGAAATAGTATGCTGTGATACAACTTTGAATGCTGATAAGCAGAGCCTTGGCTTGCTGGATTGAGGCTTCTCATCAGCCTCCCTGTTTGCAGTGCAAGTTATTTCCCCCCAAAGTTCAAGTGTGTACTTCTGAATTTAAATCCTGATGTTTCTGCTGCAGATGTGCAGAATAAGCTTGTCGCCAAAGACAATGAAATCCAGAGCTTGCACAGTAAACTGACTGATATGGTGGTGTCAAAACAGCAGCTGGAGCAGAGGATGTTGCAGCTGATTGAGAATGAGCAAAAGAGAGCTTCTAAGGAGGACTCTATGCAATTGCGGGTGCAGGTATTGCTCACTTATCTTATTTTTTCCCCCTTGGTGTCTGTGGAAACAGTAGTAACCTTGAAATGCTGCTTTAGCTAAGCTTTCCCACTGAGAGCTTGCATGCAGTGTTGGAAGACTGGGGTCGCTTGGGACCAGGGGTGTGATGGGATAGAGAATGTTTCCTTGTAGACAAAGTAGGATGTTACCCTTCCCCTCAAACCAGCTTTTCTTCATGGGTGAAAAATGGCATCTGCAAAATATGTGAAAAGTAAATGCTAAACTGTTCTTACTGATACAAGCACAGCTAGGAGCTAATACTAGCAGAAGTTCACCATCTACAGATCTCAGCCTGCTTTTCTTTTCCTGCTCTCTTACTAGGAGCTGGTAGAGCAGAACGATGCTTTGAACGCTCAGCTTCAGAAGCTTCATTCACAAATGGCAGCCCAGGTACAGCATGTTCTCACTCTTGCTTTTCTTTTGTAGTCTTCAACTGTGAACTTCTTATAAAAGGCAGATTTTTTTTTAATTTTTTTTTTTAAGCTGGATGTGAGATGTGCAATAATGAAAGTGAAGACTTGTTAGCATCCTCTTTTATAGCGTTTCTCAACCTGATTTAAAACTTAAGCTTCTGCACTCCTGTTTTTGGAGGGGAGATGTCCACCTATCTCCTCCTGTACTGCCTTTCATTTATAACCAGGAGTGGAATACCATTTTAAATGTTTTTTTTTTTTTTTTTTGTATGTATGGGTATTCTGTCTCATGTGGTTCTCTGGTCTTTTTGCTGTCCTCCTGTGAACCACTTGATAATGCCTTCCCCTTGTGCATCAGGCTGAGGAATATTGACTTAAGTAGCTGCTGTATAAAGCTCTGTTCAGTCCAGTAGGGACAGAACCCGAAAGAAAACCCAAACAAAAAATAACCCACAAAACCCAAACCCAATCAACCAAAACCAAACCAAAACAAACCCTAACCCCCTTCCTCAAAAACTGAGGTTGAGTTCTGTGTAAACCTAAATCATGGAAATCAGCTTGGGGAAAAAAACTGTAGCTCTGGTGGGCACACAAGTGGAAACAATCACAAACTCTTTCCCTTCTTTTTAATTATGGACATGCTTGATGTGGTATGATTAAATTCAACATCAGTCTGAAAATGTGTCTCTGGGCTTTGCTTGAAGAGTTTGATCTTTAAGCTGTCAGATGAGGAGAGTGGTGAAGGAAGAGCCGTTTTCATGACCTACTCCTTTTAATTCCAGTCCTTTTAAAGGATTTTGAAAATAAACCCTTCGGGAAATTTTACTTATTTTGGTTTCGATTACCCAAGGAAGTTATTGAAAGGGAAGTTACATTTCTCTCTGGGAAATCCCACTTTGGGGAAGTAGGGTTGGACTGGGCAGATACCGCTGTGGACATCAGGGCTGATGAAGTGGTTTGGCCACGTAAGAGCCAGACCCTCTGGGACAGGAACAACTTGTTCCCTTTGACTGTGCCTGTATGGCATGGTTCAGATGAGGCAGCACAAGATTCCCTGTGCTGTAAGGTGCAGTGGGGCCAAGCTCTTTGAAATCCAAGGTTTTTAGAGAAGAGTGAGACTGGATAAGGACAAGCACGTATTTAAAACAGAAGTGAACATGAAAGCTGTGCTGTAGCTGCTCCCAAGCTGGTTGTGAAGAAGTGTGCAGATGCCTTTTTGATAACCTGTGTGTTTGGAGAGCAGACCTGGTGTAGGTCAGGTAGCTCAGGTTCACTGAGCCTGCACTCGAGGGTGACCTCATAGGAATTAGGCTCTTTTCAAGGAGAAGTGCCACTTGCTGTTTCCATGCTGCTGTTTCTGCTCCTAACACCAGCCCTGATGCACTGTGCAGGGTTTTTTTCCTCTGAGTTTTTCATTCAAGTGGTTTGACAGCAGAAGGCTTGAGAGACAAGTGCTGGTGATCCCTACTGCTTGTTTGGAATCTGACAAGGAGCAAAATGGCTCACCTCCTGCTTGTGTTGTCTTAAGCAGAAAGGGAAGGGATGTTAGTGTGTGCTGAGATTCCTCCAGTGTTCTGTAGCCAGGAAATACTTGAAATCTGCCTGTGCCACTCCGAAGTAATGAGACGAGTCTTACAAATGCTATTCCTGATTCACTGTAGAAGTTGATTCTTTGCCTTGCTTTACTCTCAGCTTTGTTTTTTGATTTTCTTCTGCAGACCTCAGCTTCAGTCCTGGCAGAAGAACTGCACAAAGTGTGAGCATTCATTTCCACTGGTGTTTGGGAGATGTCACTGGCTGCTAACGCACACCACCCTTCCTCAGTGCATGCACAGTGTGTTCTGGGAGGGAAGGGTGAAGGAAATATTGTCTGTGCTTTTGACTTTCTAACTGTGAGATTCACTTTGGAGCTGGGAAAACGCTTCCTGCGGATTTCCTTTCTGTGTCTGGTCTCAGTTTTGCAGCCCATGGTATGGGGATCTGTGCTGCACAGAAAGCAGCACCTCCTCTTGTTTGCTGGAATCAGTGCAGCCAGCAGAGATGTGCGTGACCCATGAGAATGTTAATATTTGGGCTGTATTGCTGGACCAGGAGATAGCTTCCTTTGGGAGATGGCGTAGTTTTGTTTCAAAGCTAGAAAACATCCCATAAATGTTTCGCAAGCAGACAGCATTTGAAATGGAAGGAAAAGCTTTTGGTCCCAAAGCGTGCTGTCAGCAGGAATGAGGGTAGGACCTGGACTGAAGGGGCAGTGTGTATTTCATGTTTCGCCTCCTGTTTCCTGGGCAACTTTCACTCTAGGCCTTCCAGTACTGATATGTCATCACTCTCATTTGTACAGCATTGCAGAAAAGGACAAGCAGCTAAAGCAGATGGAGGACTCATTAGGCAATGAACACGCCAATTTAACAAGCAAGGAAGAAGAGCTCAAGGTATAATAAAAGCATGTGTAAATGCCAGCTGGTAGAGGGATGGGCTCGTTGGGTATGCATATGAAATGAAGCCTGTGAGGTGGCTGATGTCGTTAGATCTAGAACCAGCTCCTTTGACTACAAGGCAGCTGATCCAGCCAGGACTGGTGCATGATGAAAGCCACTGATGACAAATGTTAGGAGTTTCCCTTGCGGTCATCTCTAGTTTTCTACAAAAAATGACCAGGGATATTTTGCACTGAAAAGCGGACTTAGTTGAAAGGCCATCTACGTGCAAAATGCAAATATGTTTCTTCTCCTTCCTTCAGGTCTTGCAGAATATGAACCTGTCCCTGAAATCAGAAATACAGAAGTTACAGGCTCTGACTAATGAACAGGTAAAATAACAGATTCATTTGAGGCTTCCTTTTATCATCTTCCTCTTGCCTCTTTTATCACCAGTGCAAGGGCAAATCTGTTGGTTTAAGCGAGCTGTACGTGACCAATGTTGTGAGCTTACAGAATCAGGTTAATTTGTGATTCCCTGGAGGTTTTGTTCTTGGTCTGAGTCCTGCTTCTTACCCTCCCTTCTTCACCAGCTGAATCTGTTTCTTACTTGGATAGCCAAGTGGCTGAAGCGTTTTGCTAGTTAGGTTTATCTGGATTTGCAGATGTGCTAAGGACATTGCACAGAAGTGAACACAACTATTGTTGAATATGCAGCCCTGGCAATTGCCTATGAGGCTCATAAGTATCCATCTATAAAAGCAAAACCCAAGAATATACAGAAAAACCTGCCTCACAACACACATTTTTAGAACCAAATGCCTTCCCCTCTGCTATTACTGTGTGGCCAGTGTATTGCAGGGGTGGAAATGCTCTGATTAATTACTGAAAATCCTGGTTGTCAAACGAATCCTTTCGAGATCTTCTTTCTTCTTGTAATTGCATGCTTTCCTGATATGTATTGGTGTTTTACAAGTGCATAACAACAGGCTTACCCCTTTCATTCTTGCTGATGAGTCATGTGCTGAGAGGCCAAATGACTTGTTCTAGCTTTTTAATATTGTGGAATGAAAGGTTGATTGAATCATGTGATGTATCCTAAGTCTGTGTTAATCCTCTTTATATCTAGGCTGCTGCAGCACATGAGCTGGAAAGGATGCAGAAAAGGTAAGTAAATAGCTCTGGCATTCGACAAACAATTTTTATCAGTCTTTTGTGTTCTTTTGAATTGATGCTTTTCGTAAGGTGAATGTAACTCTTCTATTGTGTCTCAGCGTTCACATCAAAGATGACAAAATAAGAACTCTTGAGGAGCAGCTTCGAGAAGAAGTTGCTCAGACTGCGAACACAAAAGAAGAATTTAAGGTAAGATACAGAACAACTATCCTCGTGCTTAATGACAGCAGGCTTTTCAGGCTTTGGAGGTTGTGGAGTAGTTCAGACAATTGAGTGCTGATTTGTGAAACAGAGCTGACTTTCAGGCATTAAGCTATGTTACAGCATTCTTTTTTCTTACAAGACAAGAGCAATGTGGGATATCAGAGTACTAGCAACAGATGGTGCAGCTGAGTGAGAGATGCGGGGTAGTTCAAGTCAGGTGTAGTGTCTACAGCTGCCAAGAGTGAGGTCTTTGAAACCTGGAGCAGGAGGCTGTTCAGTAAAAACTATTGCAGTTTTGTTGCATTCTACCTTCAAATGCAACTTCCAAGGACGTGGTGAGAGCCTTTGCTTGGGTTATCATGCTGTCAGGTCTTTTTTTCTTTTTTCTTTTTTCTTTTTTCTTTTTTCTTTTTCTGCCGAGGTAGGTGTACAAATGCTTATTTTCCTCCTGTCAGCTTCCAAATTGTTTCTCGTAAGGAAGCAGCTAAATTGCTAAAGCTTTTAGTTCTGCCATGTAGGGTCTGCACTGCAGAGTTGGCGCTTGTTTTTAAGTGGTGTACATAAAGATCAACTTAACTCAGTCTGAGCCTTGTAATACCATGTTGGTAGGCTTGCTGGTGATGAACAGAGCAGGTGGGTAGTGGCCAAGCCAGCATGGCTTCTCCAAGAGTGGCCATGCCCTATGGATCTCTTAGAGCTCTTTGAAGCTGTTAGCAAGCAGTGAATGTGGTTCACGTATTAAAATTGCATCTTTGAAAAGGTTTTGGTGGGAGTTCCCTCCTCCCCCCCCTCCCCAGAGTTTCTCTAAGATGTCAAAGAGCAAGAGATGATGATTCCCTCAGTTAATAGCTGGTTAAAGAATAGCTAACAAAGTAGGCCTTAAGGTGGTGGTTCTTCACAATAAGCTATCAGCTGAACCTTCAGCGAGGTGTGTGCTGGATGTGTAAATGACCTGGAAGGGGAGTGGGAAGAAGTGACAGCTTTATTACAAGTTTGATTACCTTATGTGATCTGATGACTCTCAGGAATCACAGGGGGCTGCAGTGTTTTGGGGCTTTCGAGGTGGTGCAGTGTTTTAAGACGGCAGGTGTAGTGGTGAATGCGATAAGGAATAATGTGAATTTAGAGTGGAAGAAGACCTTAGAGGTGTTACAGGGTGGTTATGGGCTGAAATCAATCAGCTCAGCCCTTTGTGTCCCAAAATCACCTGGAGGCAATTCAGCAGTTCTTAGGAAGTGAGTATGGACCTGAGTGCAAACGATCATTCTTGTGATAGCGTGGAAATCCGTAGCGTACTCTCAGCATGAATGTTTTGTGCACTTTGAATTTCTTCTTTGATCCCAGACATAGGCATGCCCTGAATGCTTGTACCTGAGCAAGTTCTCCTTTCTTCCCATGCACATGAAAGAGGGGAAAACCAGGCTCAAAACAGAGCGATTCTTCAGTCCTCACCTTTGCTGTCCCTTCCTGCTTGTGTTGTCCCTCTAAGGCTTTGGGTCTGAGACACAGATCCTGTATCCTGCTTTCTACTCTTAAAAAGCACCTAGAAAAATCTTTAGAAAAAAACTTCATAAAATAAAAGAACTTTGTAAAACAAAAAGCAACGTTTGAAGATGGTTTTAAAGTACGTGAGGGTTCAAGTTCGGGTGAAAGGCCACTTGAGGGATTCTCTCAATTCTTCCCTGCTCCAAAGTGAAGTCATAATCAAATAATCAAAGTGGGGAGGTGATGGTGGACCGCTTGCTTTGCAAGACGAGTGCTTTGTGAAAGGCAACTGTCAAATCTTGAGATGCTGCTGCTGCCCCTTGAGGAGGAAAATGCAGTTTCTCTTGCCTGTGCACTTGGTGCTGTCTGATCCTCTGCCAGGGAATGAAGATGGTAACAGCTGAATTTCTCATGGGAACATAAGGGCAGAAGTATTAGTACAGGAAAGCAAGAAAGATGGTGAAAGGACTCTTTGTAGTTTCATATCTTCCAAAGAACTGACTGTAACAACTTCCGAGTTGTTTAATTACCTTGTTGCCATTGTGAAAATGCTGTAGTTTGGGTATGCAGTTCTGAACTGATAAGTTTGAATTTCCTTTCAGGTTCTCAAGGATCAGAACAAAACTTTGCAAGCTGAAGTTCAGAAGCTGCAGACTCTCCTATCTGAGCCAGTACAGCCAGCGTTTGAGGTCGTATCAAATGTCCTCTCATTCTCTTTGAGTTCTTAGGTATTTTCTTTTAAGCAGGCTGTGGGGTGAGCTGATTTATGTGCAAAATCTGTTGCTTTTTAGGCACACATAGAAAGCCCAAGCCGGGCAGCTTCTAGATCTGGCCAAGAGTATCAAACAACATGCGTATTTTTATTTCCTCCCCTGGAGATTGCTAACTTAATACAAGCAAGAACTTTTCTGCAGCCTCTCCCAGTCCTAATGACAATTTCTGGAATATAAAAATCCCACGAGCACCCAGCCCTCCTAGGAAAAAGGTCTCTTATTGCTCTGAGGAGAGACCAGAGTAAGATCTTCACACTGCTTGTTTTCCTTCTGTCCCAGAGTGAGTTCTGAAACCAGCAGTAATCAAAGAACAGACCCACATTATGGTGTTTTTTTTCTTATTACTGTTTTTTTCTTCTCTCTCATCTTCCATGTTTCTCGTAGTGGCATCAGTCTGATGGGTGCTCATGCAGGATACTGTGGGTTCAGAGCTGTTCTGCCCAGTCTCCTTCGCCTGGGACAGCTTTGAATACCCAACTTCATACTGCTGTAGAATCAGAAAACTTTCTGAAATGCTGCAGAAAGACTTGTAGTACGGGAAACTTTGTTTCCTTTCCAGTCCCATGCTGGTATCTGTCAGTCAGCAGCTCCCTGTCTTCTGGCAGATAACCAGGTTTGCAGCTCTTACTCCCCTGGGAGGGCTGGTTTCTTGTCCTGCCTGAAGTAGCTGATTTTCCTTGGGAGCTGGCTTACATTTCTTGTGGAGTCTCTTGCATTGCATTGCTGTTGGCCTTTGAGAAGTCATAAATGCTCTGTTGGGTGAGCCTCAAGTGGAGCTTGTGGTTTTGGTAGATGCTCAAAGGACACAGATTTGTCAGGTGTTCGGGCTGGATCTGTACCTCTCTGGAAAGACTGACATCTGTCCAGGATCAGCATTAGACCCATGTGCTATGAGGATGTTCTCCTCTATTCTGTTACCTGCTGGATTGGTGCAGTTCAGTAACTAAACTCCTGGAGAAATTGATGCTCTCTAATTCTTTTTGTTGTTAAAATCCCAAACTGTTATTGATCCCACTGGTGATCACCCTATTTTTTTTTTTTAATAGGCAAACAAAGATTTGTTAGAGGAGATGGAAAGAGGGTAAGAAACCACTTTTTCTTTTGTATCAGAGGATCATATAGAGATCCAGTTCTGCTGGCAGCAAGGTTGCTGTTGATAGCTAACCTGCTGCCAGAGGTTAACACTGCTGTCCTAATGCTCATTTCTGATTTCTCAGCATGAGAGAGAGGGATGATAAGATCAAGACAGTTGAAGAGCTGCTTGAGGCCGGACTCATACAGATGGCTAATAAAGAGGAGGAGCTGAAGGTAAAGTCTCTTGTATTATCTATTTATGGGGAAATAGAGATTAAGTGCTCTTGGGCAAAGTGTATGCTGGAGTGCTTTTAGTGCAGTCCAAGATCGTTCCCTTTGAGCAGGAGAGGCTTCTCCTGGAGACAGGGTTCAAACCATTCTGGTAACACAGACTAAACATAGGCATTAATGGTATATACTATGTGCTTCTCTCTGCTTAGTCTGGAGTAGACGTTACTAGCATCTTGGTGTCCTTTGGAGTAAAGATAATACATCTCCAGAGCTGTGTGTTTGGTGTAATCTCAAAGAAATCTGTCTTTAGAAAAGGGATTTTTATAATAACTTGGCAGCATGAGACCATTGCATCTTTTTCACTTAGTGGTAATCTGAAGGGCCGTACCAAAATCTATTTCCAGCTGAGTTTTGCTGGAATACTCTGTCCTGTCTGTCTGGATGTAGCTGAAACAGTGCTCACTTCGTGTCCCTAATTTCCAGGTGAATTGCTGAGGCCCCCTGGGGAGAAGTTGCACCTTAGCAAACTATCAGGGTACCAAACAGCCAAAGATGTGAGCGCATCGTCTTAATGTTTCCCTGGACTTACAGTTTGAAGTGTTCCTATAGATTTGAGGAATAATTGAATAATTATTCCACTGAATAATTTGGCTCTAACTGCTGCAGAGGGGGGTCTCTTTCAGGCTTTCAAATAGTCTTTCACTTGTTCTAAAATAAATTATTTTTCTGTCAAGCTTAACACTTTTTCCCCAATAAATGAGTCTTTCATTATCTGTTTCTCTGCTTTCAAAGGTACTGCGAACAGAAAATTCATCCTTGAGAAAAGAACTTCAAAGTCTGCAAATTCAGCTATCAGAGCAGGTAGTACTTCTCATCTAAAACTTTTATTACACCTAAACTTAAATCTAAAAGGATCTTGCTGTGGTTGCAAAAGTCAAGGGAAAAAGGTGAGGATGCCTTTGAAGCCTGTTGGCAAAGCATCCTGTTTTCTTCTAGCGTTGGTCTGGAAGCTGATATTTCTGTCAAATGCTTCCTTTGCATAAGTGTCAGAAATGTGTTGGATCTCAAAGTTCCAATTCAGCCGTGGTTCTGGGTTGGTTTTATCTTGCCACGTCCTGAAATGGCTGTGGGCTGTGTTTTTCCAGCAGCCCAGTGCAGTAAGCATGGCTGGTAGGGAGCTCCTGCTGCATCAGCCTCAGTCTGCGTATTTGAGCTTTCTAATGTTAACCCCCCACTTGTGCAGATGTGACTTAGCCCCCTTCCCTTTGTATCTCTGTTCAGTGACACTCTCACAGTATGACAGTATCATTATTGTTTTTGACGTGCACTCAGTGCCTATCACAAAGTGCCTTTCTTTGATGGTATCCAGTTCTGCATGGACAGCTCAGGAGAGCGTATCTATGAAATTGTTTGAGAGAGAGGAGAAAACTTTAAATATTTATTTGTAGAGTTACTGTGGGAAGGTATACAGTGTAGCTCAGCCTCTCCTAGTAAAGATGGAGTGCTGGGTTTGTCTTGCTTTGCTGTAATTAGTTGCAGACCAGCTAATTTTGGCAGGAACAGCTGGATAGATAATATCTCTGGACTGCTGTGTTCTTTTTCACCCACTGCCAAAGAGCCCAAGCTCTTTACTCCTCACCCCTTAGCACTTGCAGATTGTTTTGCTCTTCTTGCTTTTCTAAGTTAAAGATCTGTTTTGAACAGGTTTCCTTCCAGTCACTGGTGGAAGAACTCCAGAAAGTGTGAGTGACTGCACCAGTTTCATTTGATTGTTACTTCTGTCTGTCTTTATTCCACGACTGCTTGTTTTGCTTCCCTGAAACAATTTACTTTTAACTGGGTGAAGTGTGCATGTGCAGCAGGAAGCATCGCTGCTTTGGAAGCATGTCAAGTCAGATCAATAGCTTTTGAAAATCCGGTTGTTTCTCTGCTGAGCAATTAACTTCATAAGTCAAACTTTGACTAGGCGAGGGATCGCACTGAATTGTCAGATAATTGTTTTTCTGCAGTGGGTACTCTGAAAGGACTGAGCTTGTTCAAGCTGTGTGTGCACGTGCATTTGAAGTTAATAAATGCTTTGCTGAAACGTCGAGTGAGGGCTCAAGTGTGTGTCATTCCAGAGATATCAGTATATTTTTTTTGCTTAAAAATGCAAATCAAGCTGTCTGTTTAGCACACGGAGCTACTGGTTATGTAAGGCTGCTAGGTTGTGCACTATTCTCTGACTTACTCTTCGTGCTGGTTGCTTCTGGTTTTGGGACTGCAGTGAAAGATGGCACCTGCAATAGTGGAAGGTCCCACTGTGGTTCCCAGAGGCTGCTGGTGGGATGTGAGCTGTATTTGCTCATGTAGCCTGTTTGGTCAGCCAACTAATGCTATTCTTCTGCTCTTGCTAAGGATCCATGAGAAGGACGGCAAAATAAAATCAGTGGAAGAACTCCTACAAGCAGAAATCCTTAAAGTAGCAAGCAAGGAGAAGACTGTTCAGGTACCTATCTCAGTTCCTTCCAACACCTTGACTCCTTTCTGTGTCTATGCCATTGACACCATTTATCTGTTACTGCATGGCGTTCTGTAGAGATGAATTTGTAGCTTCCATTTTTGTGGTGTTTTTGTTTCCATTGTCCAATCCTGTCTGTTTTGTCATTGAAAAGGCTTTGACACAGAAAATAGAGGCTCTGAAAGAAGAAGTAGGAAATTCCCAGCTTGAGATGGAAAAACAGGTAAAACACCTTAGTGCCAGAAGTGTGAACCAGACTTGCCTTGGATGCCCTGCTCACTCATTTCTGTTCGACTATGTTTTCTTTCACTGGTGTATGCCATTAGATAAGGAAACTTTGATGGTGGAGCTATGCTTTTCTTGGATATAAAGCTGTAAATGTGTAGAGTAACTGCTCGTGCCCTGCAGAAACCACCTTCCTCTGGATGCCTGAGCTTCCTGCGTTAGTAACCGACTTTTGGCAAGAGTTGCCATTGCTTGCCATTGTAGCATTAGCTCTGGCTGGGCACGTTGTGTACTGGACATGCCGTCCTTGCAGTGCCCTGGAACCCCAGGATGCCTGTTGGCATTGTGACTTTTTGAAATCTCCAGTGCTGATAGTGCTTCCCCTTCTGTTGGTCTTTGTTGCTAGAACAATACCGCTGACCCAGATTTTATTTGGTTTCTAGATAAAGCTAAGACCATTCTCTTTCCAGTGTCCAAAGAAAGCCTGTCTTGGCAGAGGGAGTTTTTACTCTAGCTATCAGGAATGCAGAAATGGAGGAGTGCTGGCTTTTTTGGCATGCTTGCTGTCTAGCATCTAGGAACCCGTGTTTCCTTAGGGAGCCCATTCTGCAGGCAGCTTGATCCATCGTGCTGGCAGGAAGTTTGCTTGCTTGTTTGCGTGGGGTGCCTGGCTTTTTTAGTCTGTATTTTTTCAGTCTTTCTAGCAACATTCCAACATGTCACCTACTTTCTTCTTTCCTCAGTGTTAACGTTTTATCCTTTTTAGGCAAAGCTTCATAGAACATGTTTGGATCTTTCCTCTAGTGCGGTTTGCCAGGAACTGGAGGAATTATTTGTGTTGTTCCCTCCCTGGAAGTGACACAGAGCCCAGGACAAAATGCATTTTGGTGTCACTGGCCCTGCATATCACTGAATCACAGGGGTTGGAAGGGACCTCTGGAGATCATCCAGTTCAAGCCCCCACTAAAGCAGGTTCCACACCCCCTCCAGAGGTGTATATATGCACCTCCTGGTCTCCTGCAAGCAGAATAGAGGTTTTTGGGAATGTCTGAAATTGGTTGGAGAGGACTAAACTCATGGAGCTGTTTGGACAGCTGGTATCTACACAGATAGCAAGTCTCTACTTTGTCAGACTTTTATACAAAACTCAAAGCAAATATTCCTACTCCATCTTAGTTATTCAGTTCACGTCTACTCTCGTTGTGCAAAGGTGGGAATGGCCAGAGGTGATCTCTGACCTGAGCTGCAGTTCCCAGTGAGGTGGTTGTCATCAGTGTCTGCTTTTTCCCTTGTTGCCTTTAGTGGAACGCTGCTCTGCTTGGCCTGCATGTGTTCCCACTTGCACTCTTTTCCTTTCTGCTGTGGAAATCCTGTTTTAAAAGCGGTGAAAGTAAATAATGGAGATGTTTCACTTCTCATCCCTTATTTTCTCACCAAGAATGCGTGTTTGTGCATACACCACTGCAACAAATCATGCCTATTTTCAGTATTGTTTAAAGTTCTTCCACCTGTTTCTCCCTAAAGCACTTTATAGCTTTTGTGTGTCTTCTCAATGGATATTGAACTGAAGTACTGATTATTCTCTTTAGGTGTCAATTACATCCCAAGTCAAGGAACTTCAGACTCTGTAAGTACAGCTGTTAACACGTTTCAACTGCCCCGTGTGCCCCTCAGTTCCCTGGTCTGGTCTTTAATTTAAAGTATTCTTGCTCAAGAATATCTCTGCTTCTCATCAAGGGAGCCAAGCGTGCAACGCCAGACTTAGTAGATGTGCAACCTTATTGCATTTACCTGCAAACAGGAGGGAAGCACTGCTTGGGCCTAAATTAACTTACATAGGATGAAATTCAAGTCAGGTTGGAAGCACGTAGGCAAGGTGCTATGACAAACTTACTTTATTAAAGTTTATCCTGTAGCTGGGTTGGTGAATAAGAATTGAATCGCTGTGGTCATCTGTCCCTCACGTCCCCACTGGGAGAAGGGGAGGAATTATTTTTAGGCGAGGAGAGCACACATTTGAAATCCCTGCGATGTATGTTGATGCAGAATTTGTCTGCTCTCACTTAATGATCAGTATCATGATCAAGGGCTTCTCCTGCTAACCAAGTCTGAAGTGGAAACGTTCTCGCATTGATTTTCAGCAGGTGAATTATGGTTATGCCTTTGATCACGTAGGCTGCCTCTGTTTGTTACATGCTGCAAAGCACGGTATTTCTTTTCTTTTGAGATGAATAAAAGAGCAAGGGCTTATTCTGTGTGTCTGTGTGTGTGATGGTACAGGTTGAAGGGGAAGGAAAATCAGGTGAAAACCATGGAGGCCTTATTGGAAGAGAAGGAGAAAGAGATTGTTCAGAAAGGAGAATGGCTGAAGGTAAGCTTCCTTAGTATTCTGAAGGGAAATATATCCTGTTGCAATGTTTCTGGATGTGGAGAGATTACATTTATATTTCTAAGCTCCCCTTTTCTTTTTGTTTGTGCAAAGGGTCAGCAAGATACAGTTGCACAATTAACCAGGAAAGTTCAGGAGTTAGAACAACAGAACCTGCAACAGCTCCAGCAGGTATGGCTTGCAGAGTGGGTGTGATTGGGAGGGTGCTTGGCTGAACTGGAAGATGTGTTTCACCTCTCCCCCTCTTAAAAGGTTTCTGTTGGCTTCAACCTACTGAGCTATTTTAATTTCTACTTGACTAAACTGGTGGTGTGTACTGTGCAGTAAGCCTACTTCACCTGTGTTTATCCAAAGCAGATGTTAATGCAGTTAATGAGCTCTGCAAGCTTTTCTTTAACTTGGACGGTACTGTCCTTAATGAGCAGCTCTGGTCTGGAAACTTAGGAGCTCATCAGCATAGTCATAGCTGTGTGCTGGATACCTCCTTGCCACACTGAAGCAGTGTCTCTGTAGGGGTAGGGGCAGCAGAGGAGCTCCTGCTGTTACTGAATGTAACAGCTTCCATTGAAGTGCTGAAGCTTTGCTGTGATTTGGGATACTTGGAGTAAGCCGTGCTTCTGAAATCCACGTCTGTTTAGATATTCTTGGAGCAACGCGTTTTGTTACGATGCAAATTTCTCAGTGTTTCCTTGGGAAATATCTTGCAACCTACGCGAAGAGTTGCTGTTAACTTCAAGACTCCTGGCGTTGCTTGTGCTGTCAAAATGAGATGAGGAATTCTTGTTTTTCAGGTACCTGCTGCATCCCAAGTCCAGGACCTGGAGAGCCGGTGAGTACGCTTCGTAGCATCTTCTCTGCTATAATGTGCATTCAGGGCTGGCATTTATCTTAAATTGGAACGTACAACTTGGTTTCAAGATTTTATGGGCTTTACTAAAGTAAGCTGTTAGTGCTGATGGATGCACACCAGCCAGCACGTCTGCTGCTCGTGGAATAGCAGCGTCTGGTGGCCCTGCCTCGTGCATCTGAGCTTTGTGAGAGTGAATGATCGCCCAGGGCTCCACTGACTGGTGAAGCTGCTGCTGCTGCTTGTGTCTAGCGATAATTTCTCCTTCTGCTTAGCATGTTTAAAATAGCGTGCGTTTAAGTACCTGCAGCTCAGTCTGTGAAAGCAATGAATAGTTTGCTGTTTTCAGTCTGAGATGCAATAACCAGTTTTCCAGCTCCTGTTTTATGAAGAGACGCTGCCAGAGTTCCCTCTGTTTTCGCTCTGCTTTGTCTGGCTGCTCTCATTCAGAGACAGGCTGCATGTGCTTGTGCTAGTGTCTTAGAATCACTCAGGTTGGAAAAGACCACTGAGATCCCCAACCCCAGCCCCCCCCCACCATGCCCACTGTCCTTCAGTGCCACATCTCCACGGTTCTTGAACAAGTCCAGGGACGGTGACTCCACAGCTTCCCTTCCATGCAGCCATTGCAAAGTGCTGCCCTCCAAGGATGGCTCCTGTATGGCCTGCATGTGCTGCCAAGGCTCACCTTTAGGATCCCGTGCTTGGCACGTCCTTCTGAGCCTGCTGGCTTGGAGGGCTGGCCCAGGTAGTTGATTGCTCCTCTTCCAATTCTACTCTACATGCTGCTGAGATTAGTCATGACCAAACTTGTATGCTGATTGACACATGAAGTGGCTAGCTTGCTTCAGGCCACTTCTTAGCAAGTAAGTGTTTGCAGTACAGCTGGCACATATTTCTGTTAGTTTTCTTGGTTTAGAGCCGTACTCTAATGGTTTCTTCTCCATGTGGCTGCTTATTATATATAGCATATGAAGATTAGTTTTTTCCTGCTGCTGTGAAAACTCTGTTCCAGCTGGTGTTTGTCCCTTTTTAGTATCAATTTGTATTTTTCACCCTTTTCTCTTGTTTTCTAAAATTCCTCTGCAGGTTGAGAGGGGAGGAAGAACAGATCAGTAAGTTGAAAGCCGTACTGGAAGAAAAGGAGAAAGAAATTGCAAGCCAAGTAAAACAGTTGCAGGTAAAGTTTCAGTGGAAGTGTCTTGTGTTGTAAGGGGTAGAGCATATATTGTGTGTGTGTAACTGTGTATATGTACATATAAACATTGTCTTTTTCCTTTAAACAGGCTATGCAAAACGAAAACGAATCTTTCAAAGTTCAAATTCAAGAATTAAAGCAAGAGAACTGCAAGCAGGTACAGCTCCCAGTTGCATCATTACTGGGGGTTGCTGTAGCCTATGTGGATGCATGGAAAACCAGGAGTTGCATTCACCATGCAAATCCAGGGACAACTTCAGGGTTGAAGTGCACTAAGCCAGCTTCTCTGGCTGTTGCATGTCTGTTCCTTTTTCCCTTTATTGTGTGGGTTTACAGCCTCGCGCTCTTTCTTATGCCTCCTGTGTTCTTGTCTAGCTTTCCACCCCTATCTTCACCTGCTGTAGCACAGCTAGGGTGCTTCTGGCTAGAGGAGGCTGGCTGGGAATCCTTTGAAGGCCAGGAGTGCTGCTGCTGAATGTTGCAGCAAAGCCTGATTAATGAGGCACATCACGCTTGCTGCATCGCTCCTTGCTGCTGATCTGCTCCTAATGAGTTTCTGATCTGTTTGTAGGCGTCTCTGGCTGTCCAAAGTGAGGAGCTCCTGCAAGTGTGAGTACTGCCAGAGGTTGAGCGCGGTAGATAAGTGCTTAATTCCACTTGCTGCTTGGAGGCTCGAGAAGATGAAATAAATGCCAAACGTGCAATAGCTGCGTGTGAGAACAGGCCAGTTCAAAAGAACAACAAAAAATCGATAACACACAGCTTCAGTGTCTCATAAAACTTGAGTGCAGAGATTCAGCTGACGCTAGTAATTCTTAGTTTGGGTCTTCTGCAGCAGTACTTGCTGTATATGGTTTGGCCACAACGTTAGTAAGCCCCAAATGATTTAATTGTAGGTGCGTGCCACCTTGGCTGTATGTCTGAAGAGTTAAATGGTGGCGTTTCAAGTGAAATAACAAGCTTTTTCTTCTTAAACCTTCAGCCATATTTAGGGTTCCTGTTGATACTGCAAAATTGTTTGGTAGAAATAGCTTCCCAGAGAAAGTCTTGGGGGTAAAAGAATGCTGTAACATCGAGATGACTATAGGACTGTGTGAAAGCTTATGCCATGCCAGCTTATACTGTGCAACACAAATTGCCACGGTCGTGCATTCTTTTCTGGCTGAAATATTTTTTCTTTCAAATGATGTAAATTGTGGACGAGGTGCTCGGAAAGGAGCGCTCGAATCCAGCAGACAGTGCCTGTTTTGTGGTATTGTGCTAGCGTGGGCTGGCTGAGTTATCCTCGACAAACGTGTCGCCTTTCGGTGGCCTTGATAAATGTGTGCAGATGCTTGTTGTAAGCAAACAGCAGGTTTACAACGGGCTGTGCTCTGGCAGCCCACAGTTCACAGAGCTGTTGGAAGCGAGTGGGATTGCCAAGTGGCGAGGGCAGTTTTTCAAAGAGGGTACATTGCTAGAAGAGAAGGCAAGGGAGCATATGTAATGGGGCAGCGCTGCTTCGCTGAAGTTTTTTTTAAATGTCTCCTGACTTGTTTATGATTCTTCTTTGCTAATTCAGGGTTGCAGGGAAAGAGAAGGAAATCGCCAGTCTCCAAAATGAGCTCGCCTGCCAGAGAAATGCTTTTGAGCAACAGAGGAAAAAGAATAATGTAAGGAAATTTTTCCCCCTCTACCTTCAAACAGCAACCTTCCCCGAAACCTGCATGCACGGCATTCCTTAATTCCTAGGGCATTCTGCTAGGAGAATATTTCTGACAGTTGTTTCCCATATTGTGTCCTCTGGACGCTCTTCTTTTTTCTTTTTTTTTCTTGGGAGTGAGTAAGGATCCCTTACGTTTAGCCAGCTTTCCGATTACTTGCTGAATTGATGAGAGGGAGGAGACATCCTGCAGCAAGTTCTCAGCCTTGGGTTCAGCCTTGTTAGCCCTGTTCAGAAACACAGCCTTTCCCAAGGGGCTGGGGGTGGGAGGATGAAAGGGCTGCGCTCTGACCGAGTGTTCTGCAAGTACATGGGAGGAGACGTTACCTTCAGACTCTCAGATCTGCCTCTTCCCACTCCCAGGAGTGGCTAATCCTGATCCTCTGGGGGAGACAAGGGCAGTCCACCCCCTTTGCAGCAGCCCCTGGCAGCACCATGCAGGTTGTTTGTCCATGGAAGTAAAGATTGCATCTTCCACCATAGTTCTCTGAAGCACCTCCCTTAATACGTGACTCGCGGAGGGCAAGAGAATGGTATCTGTAAATTATATGGAGGGAAGTTGTTAAAATTACAGGGTTTCTAGCTCACTTAATAGCCTATAAAACGTACTGAATGCTATACAATATGCCTCATGGCTTGAAAGTGAGACACGATAGGAATCATACATGAGGAAAATGCTAAGAATGTATCGCTTTTGAGCAAGTAGGATTGCTTCAAAGCTGAAATAAAGTAGTGGAACATGGTTGGGTCTTCTCAGAAAACGGGTGAGCTAGAGAGGTAGAATGTGTGTGTGCTTTCTATGGACTCCTTTCCAGGGGAGTTGCAGGTACCCTTTGTGGTGCAGGCAGAAACTTGCTTACTGATAAGAGTGGACCATGACTGTAAGTCCCAGCTTGCCACATTGCAATTTTAGCCAATTTTGTTTCCTGACCTGTGAAAACAGCTCCTAGGACAGGCAGGCAGAGTGAGGAAGTGGGGAAGTAAAGCCAGCATGGATGCCTTTCAAAACCAGTCCTTTGCTGACGCAGATTGCTCTGAGGACTGGCAAAAAAAAATAAAAAATAAAAAAAAATCCAAGTCCCAAGCGCTGTTATCTCCCCCCCACAAGGCCCAGTGTCTTTTTTGTATGAGCTCTCAGCCTCGCCGTGCCTCGTGGAGTACACGTTTGATGACCTCGCCAAGAAAGATGCAGCACTCTGGGCCTTGCTCACCTCTGGTGAAAGCCCAAAGCTTTTCAGGAGGGCACTGGTGAGCACCTCAGGTTTCCTTGGGGCTTGTGCTGTGAGCTGAGGCCCCGAGCCTTCTCAGACCTGGCTTAGTAGGTTTGTGCCAAGGCATCGGGATCGACGCCGATAGATCTGGTTGCACGGTCAGGAACGTCAGTGTGTGCACCTCCATGTGTATTTGGGTCCATGCTGGGTTCTGCACTGCGACATGCCTAACACTCTGTTGTGTAATCTGTGGTTTGGTGTCTGTGTTCCTCACTACTTTTGGAAGCTTCCCTCTTTCTTCTTACAAGTGCAGTCAAAGTGTGGGGTTGCCAGCACTGCAGTGCTGTGCTCTGCAGTCTGGTAGCACTGGGGTCAGTTTTTGGATATGGGGCACGTTGGGCAGAAATTGGCATTTTATCCCCATTTTCATTTGAACTCTTGGAACGTGACACGTGTTTTTGCTAGTGTATGTCATCCTACCCAGCAAAATCATGCAGTAACCAGCATTTAAATGCAAATGGTGGAATGTAATGCAGAATATATCTCTGAAGTAAAAGTGGGAACGGTTTCAATATTGGCTGAACTGAAATGATTCTTTCTAAAAATGATTAGGACCTTCGGGAGAAAAACTGGAAAGCAATGGAGGCATTGGCATCAACTGAAAAATTGCTGCAGGACAAAGTGAACAAGACTGCCAAGGTTGTAATGTTAACTGCTAGAAACGATGCGTTAAGCCAGAAGCAGATCTGCAGCTGGTTTTTTATTTTTTAAGTGGAATGGAGGCATTTAACTTTTACTGCAATTTAAGTATAGTCTGTTCTGAGTGATCATTCATACGCTCTCACCTCTGCTTCTTTCTGTCATCTTCAGGTTTCTTTTATTTATTTTTCTCCTTAATTTCTGGGCATGCTGACTTGTGATTTGTTTGCGTAATTGTTAGAGCTGTCGTGAATCGCTCGGTGAGGAGCTCCAGAACAAAACCATGCTGGGGAGCGACCTGCTTTCATCTACAGGGCTTCCTCTGCACTTCAATGCGTTGATTGGCCCCACGCAGAATTAGAACCAGATGATTATTTAAAAACCTGGGAACTTCTCAGGAAAACTGTGTCGCTGCAGCTGTGAATTTCCTCCTTGAAACTGTCTGAAGCTTGTCAGAGCCAATCCTTAACCTGGCACGGGGTGTGAATTGCCCTGGAAGGAGCTTGCATCTGTTATGAGCCTGACTTGGTGCTAATTGTCACAGTGCAGAATTAAAAAGGAAACAACAACAACAACAACAAAATGCATTCAAATAACCTGAATAAAACAAAAGTCAGGAGCCAGAAGCAGCTGCGCTCTGGTTCTGGGCTGCTGTCTGTGTCCTGGAGATGTCCCTGCTCCTTTGCTCAGCCCAGTGCTCCAAGAACTTCTGTACCTGCTTTTGCTGTGTGCTAATGCCTGCTTGCTTTTTCTTGCAGTCTGAACCCTTCATTAAGCAGCCACGTGACACTTTTTGGGTGTTTTCTAAATTGCTGAGAGCTAATGCACCCAGCACAACTTCACAACCTCTTGTGTCTGCTGTCTGTTTCTGTCTCTGGATCCACACCTACTAATGCCACTGGTCTTTTGCAGCAGAGGAACTCAGAGCAGTAACAGCGGTGTCAAAGGAAAAGAAAAATCAAATGCCAGCATGAGACGTTTGCTGGAAGCTGCCTTTGAGCAAGGATGGGCTTCTGCATTTAACCTCCAGTGGGAGCCTGATGAGGAGCGGTGTCTGGCTAAATAAACCCATCTGCCACAGGCACTGCAAGCAAACATCCCGTGGCTGGGCCACTTCTCATGGTAGATAAATGGAGAAGGAGCGATGGATCTGTGGCACCCCTTGGCTCTGTGCATTTTTCAATTTGCAAAGCAAAAAACCTGAAGATTTTCACACAGCTCTAATAATTATTTCCCATTTCACCCAAACTGGGGAAGGAGGGTGTAAGGGTCCTCCTGTTATGTACTTAAAAGTAATACTTAAATGATTCTGTGATTCTGTCTTCTGAGTTGAAAGGGGCCTTTAAAGATGATCTGGTCCAACCTCCCTGCAATGAACAGGGAACAGTCTTGCTTTCTTGGCCTGGTTCAAATGTGCATTAACACAAAGTTTACTTTTGACTTTAATGCTCTGTTTTCGATGAGATGATGTTCATTTAAGTGATTTTTTTTTTCTTTTCCTCCTAAAATTGTTTTTAAAAAGTATGGGGTTTGTCAACCTTGACTGATCAAACCTCTTGGTTTTGAGATCGCTCGACTTGAGTGGAAGTGTTGGTGTGATCTATGGAACCGGTCACTCAGCGCAGTGTAGTTCGTGTTGTGTTGTGAACAAGTGAGTGGTGGTGTAAAGACCGTGCCAACAGGCCAGGCTGGAGGAGATCTTTATGAAAATAAAAGCTTAAAGGCACGAACAAACGTGAAGGCTGAATTCTGAAGCAATTTACTGTCAGTTTTGAAGCTGTTTACTGGCTGTTTTAGAGACCACAGAGCCTTCCTCACTGAAAGCCACCTTTCTGGGTTGAACAAGTTACTCTGTGTGTAGGAGAGGCTATTGCCACCCCAGAACAGTGTGTGTTGCCCAATTTCACGTGAGCTCTTTTCTTGGTTTAGGAGAATCAGCAGCATCTGGAAGCTGCCGAGGTGGAGACACGAGAACTGCTCCAGAAGCTGTTCCCCAGCATCTCGCTTCCTGCCAATGTGGTAAGAGAAGTGGGGCTCAGTCCCCTGCTGGGAGCTGGGGTCCCACTGTGCTTGGCAGTCTGCAACGTGTCCCTGCAGTCTCCTCTCCCAAGGGTTCTCCAGTGGGAAGCGAGTGCTTTCTGCTGGTGAGATCTGTGCTTGGTAGCAGCAGAGAGGTGAAGGTTGGCTATCTCAGGAACAGTGTTAGTTCTCTGTCCTTTCTTTTTCCTTTTAACCTCCCTGACATCTCTTTCACCTGCCTGTGCTACCCGTGTTTGGGTATTTTCGGTGTCCTAATGGTAATCATTCGTCACAAGACTAAGTCTTTAAAATGGCTTTCTGCAAGGTTATAGAGGAACCTTCCTGCTGAGGTCCCCAGAATTACATGGCAAGTGTCTGCTTTAACTGTTCAAAGATTTAACAGCAACAACAAAAATTCCTTAGGTCTTGAAATATTCATCACAGAGCCCTGAAGCTTGGACGGAGACTTTTGTGACCCCGTTGTATTTCAGTACTTGCAAGCCCCTGTGAGCTGTGTCTCTGTCATAACCCTGTGCTCCTGGATTGCTGCCTGTTGACTGTGGGCTGCTTTCAGTGGACTCACAGAATGGTTTGAGTTGGAAGAGACCCTTATAGGCCATCTGGTCCCACTCCCCTGCAATGAACAGGGACACCCACAGCTCCATCAGGTGCTCAGAGCCCCATCCAGCCTGAGCTTGGGTGTCTGCAGGAGTAGGGCATCCACCACCTCTGCGGGCAACAAGTTTTTTCCTTATATCCAGTCTGAATCTCCCCTCAAACCTCCTGGTACTGAATGAGTAAGCAGTGTCAGGCTGTGGGTCAGCCTGTGGGAACTGGGGGACCGAAATGCTGCTCCATAATCCTGCAGTTGGAGGACAGATGTCCTCAGGATAACTTCACTGAGGTTAGCTGTTGCTCTAACTGAATGCATTTCCCAACAGAGCCATAGCGAATGGATATGCGGATTTGAAAAGATGGCTAAAGAGTATTTGAGAGGGGCTCCAGGATCTGAAGATATCAAGGTAAGCACAAGTAGTGGACAGTTTCCCTATGCATGGCATGGTGTATTTTCTGGCACTAACCTTGCAGATCTGCAAAGTTGAAATTGGTAAACAGGCGATAAGAGAATGGTTTTTATAGCTACTGGCATTATGTGTATTGGAAATGCTTTTGCATCTTTGAAAAGGACCTTGTGGAGTTGCGAAAGCACTGATGGAAATTCCTGGTTCTTTTTTCAAGCAACTGGTTTGGTTTCAGACTTCTGTAAAAGTCGTGATTGTGTAGGTGAACGTTGCGCTTGCTGTTGGCATCCTTGCACGGGGTAGGAAGACAGACCTGCCAATATTGAGTGCTATTTGCAATAAGGTAATTGGTAGAACTCAAAGCTATCAGCTGTAACGTGACTTCGGGTCGTCTTTCCTCCTTTAACAGGTAATGGAGCAGAAGTTGAAGGAGGCTGAGGAGTTGCACATACTGTTGCAACTGGAATGTGAGAAATACAAATCGGTTCTGGCGGAGACGGTAAGCGGGATGCCTGCTCCTTGTGTCCTGTGATGCTGCAAGCTGCCTTTCTTCTGCTGAAAGCTTTCAAACCGTGCTCTTTCTAGGAGGGGATTTTACAAAGGCTACAGAGGAGCGTGGAAGAGGAAGAAAGCAAGTGGAAGATAAAAGTTGAAGAATCACAGAAGGAGCTCAAACAGGTATGTCTGAAGATCTGCTTTTTGTTATAGTCAGGAGGCTTCTGCTTGAAGAAGCAGACGGTGTCTGAGAGCTGCAGAGACCGTGTAGAACAGCCCTAGCTGCATGGTTTGTTCTGTGCCTGACTGAGGATGAAATAGGTGAAGTCTGCCAACAAGATAATAGGAACTCCCCATCCTTACAGCAGCAGGATTTTTGGTGCTGGGAGACTTTCTTTGATGCAAAGAGTGATTTTTTTTTTTAATGAGGAATACCTTTCCATTTAAGCAAACAAAAAAAACCCACAAAAAACCAAACTATCGTGTCTTCAGATTTGTGTGCCATTTTCAGAGTAGCAAGAGCAAATGGCCAAAGACCTTCATATCTGTCCTATACGTTACAGCAGATCTGTCACAGTCCCTTGCAGGTGCTGCAGGGAGCAGTCAAATAGCACATGGGAATATTAATGCTGATGGCATAAAAAACACAAAGATTTAGGGGAGTGAATGTGTCCCATTTAGAGTGCCCAGGAATGTACATTTCCTTACCCTGGCAGCTCAGACTGTGCTTCTGTTAGGTGCCTGTTGTTTTCCAAGTCCATCTGTAAACAGATTCAGATTCCTGGTGCTAAGGTTTGAGTATCAGGTAATGATAAGCAAGATGTTTTTGTTTTGTTTCTTTGAAGCACTTAATCCATTATGGTCAACTAATTACACTTGAGATTGCCTGCAAAGCTTGCCTTTTTAGGAAGGCTCTGTTGCTTGCACGAGTGGCAAGAAGAAAGCCTTTTATGTTTCTTTCCTTATCTAGAGTTAAAGTAGGTCAAACTGCGTGTTGTTTTTCTTTCCTTTGCAAGAAATTATTTCTAGAAGTATTTCTGTTTAGCAAATTTGAGTGTGAGAGTATGAGCCTGAAGCAAACATATAGATTATTTATAAACCTCTTGTTTGGGGGGCTTATAAAAAGCTGTCAGATCTTGAACTGTGGCTGTGCCACCATCTGCTACGCTTATGCGGGCCTTAGTAAGGCTCAGTATGCTGGGTTTAGCTGTGCATAGCCATGAATGGAGACTGCCCTCCCTGTTAGGTGACTGGGAAAGGTATTTCCCTTCCTATGACTAATGGACAACTGGCTTAGTCCTTACACTCCAAATCTTTTGGGCATCTGGGGTGTAAATACGCATCACAACTTCTCATGGTGGGAGAAAGCAGAAGTGTTATAATGGAGGCTCCGGATGCTGAATTACTGGAGTGAGCATCTGCTTTGATCCAGCCACTGATTTTCATCACCCCAAATATTTTTAAATGGTAGAAGGAAGCTTGTGTGTGTGTGTATATGGAGAGTTGGTCTTAGATCAACACAACTAAACGATGCATTTGTCTTTCTTGAAAACTGCAGACGCGCTCGTCGGTCGCCTCTTTGGAGCACGAGGTAGAGAGGTTAAAAGAAGAGATCAAAGAAGTTGAAAGTGTACGTGCAGGTGTTTTTTCTCTTTGAAGCTTTTTGTTATTCAAAACATAATTTAATCCTATGCTGTAAATCTGAATTCCCTGGGATTTCTCTCCTGCGGGCAGCGTGCAGCTTGTGTTGTAGTTTAAGCTGAACCTTTTGGCAAACGCTTTTAAGAAGCAGAGGTGCAGAGTTCTAGAAACTGTTCTGTTTTTAATTCAGTGCTCATCCACTGGATTTGAGTCTCTGGAAGTGGGGCCCTTTCCTTGGGAGACCAAGCAGTTTGCCAGCAAGCAGATATATCAAAGTAAACTTGGGTTTGATTCTTTTTTTTTTTTTTTTTTAAATGATCTTTTTATTTTTTTTTATCTTTTTGAAGTCTAACAGTTTGAATCTCTGCTAGGCAGCCACTGGATTTGAAATGCTCTCTAAATGTCATGGAATGCTTGATAGAAATTTGTAGCTAATAATAAATTAAGAAAATGGTGCTGCAAGGAAGACCTTGAAAACATTTGTTTTAACTCTGTTTTTCTGTTTCTAGCTTAAAAAAGAGAGAGAACATTTGGAAAGTGAACTAGAAAAGGCAGAAATAGAGCGATCCACTTATGTTTCAGAAGTCAGAGAGGTAAACATGATTGACCAAGCTGTCTTTTTTCCTTTGTTTGGTTACCACTTGCCTGGCAAACTAATCTAACGCTTAGCCCCTGGGGCTGAGGAGTTTGTATGCTTGTGACCTTAGGGTAGAGCAACACACTGGTAATGAGCAGAAGAAAAGTGGGCATCCTAAGGAGACAAATCCTAAAACTCTAAACTTCATTTCAGCTCAAAGATCTCTTGACTGAATTGCAGAAAAAACTTGATGATTCATATTCTGAAGCAGTAAGACAGAATGAAGAGTTAAATTTGGTAAGAAGCTCGTTCTCCGCTGGGCACAAACTAGGCTCCCAGCATACTTATGAAGCGGAGACTTTATTCCAAGTCCTGTCCGTTCTGCTAACCTCTTCAGCTTGATATTTTTGTCCATTGCGATCATTTGTGTAGTCTGACTTCTACAATTTGTCTCTTTCTCTGCTCCTAACAATAGCATGTCTGGTTCTTAAGACTTTCCAAAGTCTTTAAGACTTTGATACCTGAGCCTTCTTGAGAATCAATGCTTTATAGTGTAGACGTATGCAGATATAACATCCTTGGAGCAACAGACGTGCTCTCATCACTTCAATTTGAGGGTTATTCTCTGGTTGTTTTTGCCAAACCTTTTGAGGATGCATCTGTGATATCCGTGCTCTGACTGGGCAGAGGTTTTTCCATCCTTCTCTGTGCATACACAGATTGATCCAAAGCAATGTTGAATTAATTCCGAGTATCCAGCCATTCTGCAGCTGGCGTTCTGATGTGGCTGAATAACTCTTCTGGCTTGTGGCGTACACCACGTGCAGCATGCTTGGCTAGAAACACTATCCAGCCAATAATGCTCCTGTTGCAGGTTTTCTCAAGAAGCAGTTGGATTACCCAAGGCCAGACCTGTAGACCCAAAGATGCATGGTTTTCCAATCTGAGTCCTTTCACTTCTCATTTGTTTCGGTGTCTTTTTTTCCTTCCCGTGCTTGTGTTTGAACAGTGTTTTCTTCGTGCTTTTGAGCCAGGATCAAGTGGAGGTTGTTTCTGCCACTGTGTGTTCATTGGGTTTTAGAGTACTTGATAACCTGTCATAGAAGCATATCATAGAATGGCTGAGGTTGGAAGGGACCTTAAAGACCATTGAGCCACTGTCCTTGCTGTGAACTGGTTGCCCCCCAGCAGCTCAGGCTGCCTGGTGCCCCATCCATGGCACCTCCACAGATGGGGCTAAAACAGTCAATTAAAAAAAAAAATAAAATCACAAACTACTTACGTTTAATCGCATGCTTGGCAAGTCTAGTGCAGCGCTCATTAGCATCCTGCCTCAGCAACCAAAGCCTCCCGTTTTGAAAGCAAGGGAAATGGGAATTGAATGCATATCTTAAAGTTAATCAGCAAACGCCAACCTCTTGAATATAAGAGGCAACAATCTATTATGTTCCGTAACAACAAAAGCTTAAAAAGCTGAGCTCCCTGCTAGGGCAGCTTGACTCGGCAGCATGATGGTGCTGTGCTGGTTGGAGTGTGAGGAGGTGGTAAACCAAGTACCTTTGTGCAAATGGCTCAGGAGCGGCCTCCGGTGCATAGGGGGTTTTTTTTTCCCTCTTTATTTTGTTTTTGGCAGGAGGCTGAGGAATAGAAATGGTGGGATTTCAGAATGTTTCCCACTTGTTTGTGGGTTGAGCACGGAGAGAAGCAGGCACCACTGCAGAGCGCTTCCCCGAAATGCAGAAAGCAGCATCCACTAGTACAGGTGCTCCAAAGGGGGAAGCCTTCCATGCATGAGACAAATGTGATGCAGAGGTTTGGAAAGAGGGAGAATTCGGCTCTCTGTGTAGCCCATTGTTCAATGCTTTAATCCTCTGCTGGCTCCCAAGAAGATTGACAGCAGGAATAGTGGACGTTGGCACAGCGTACTTCAGAGTCACAAATCCCACAAAATTGCCACTCGAGCTTCTTATTAGTTTTCCTATTTGAGGCTTGAGTCTTAAGTGCTGTGGCTGGTTCTCCGTGCTGCCTTGAAGGGCAATCAACATATTCTTTAAAAAATAAAATAAAAAAAAATAATGTTTATTTCCTTTCTGTGGAAGGCTGTATTTTAAGGGCGGCCAGTGCAAAGTATTCATCCCTCTTGATGGAAATAGTTTCACTTTTTGGACTGAATCTAAACACAATCGACAAGTTAATATACCCCTGCCAGCGATTCATTCCCCGATCTGACATTAGCAGACTGATTAAGTCAACAGAGTTGTAACAAGCGGTGCTTTATTAAGATGACAAGCAAAGGGTTTTTTAATTAATTCAGCAGTGAAGTGACTGTTTAGCCTGAATTAGGAAGATGACAGTCTGCATTTTGGGATATTTGCTATGAATTGAGTTGAAGCTGGAACTGGCTTGTGATAGGAGTGCTAGAGAGGCTTGCGTACGTTCAACATTGCTAATAGTCTTATTGGCAATATAGTTGAGACCACTTGTAGTTAATCTGACTCCAACTGTATCTTTTCTTCTGTAGTTCCCATTCTTTACACTTATCTTTACGGATGGCCTCTCTCTTCCTTGACTGTCCTTGTAAACCTCACCATGCGTGTTCACTAATCCAGTGTGTGCAATAATCGTTAGTAATCTTAGTCCTGTTGCAGTCAGTGTGCACTAGGGCAACCTAGGGGAAAGACAAATGCTATCTGTGCGTGGGGGAAACTGATTTTCTTTGTTACTGTTTTGCAGCTGAAAACGAAGTTAAGTGAAACACTGTCAAAGCTCAAAGTTGATCAAAACGAGAGGCAGAAGGTAGCTGGTGACTTACCCAAGGTAAGCAGAGGCCCTTAACAGTTGCAGGTGTAAATATTGCTGAAGCCCTTACAGTCAGTAGTTGTACAGTGCTGGAAAATGTGGTGGTTCCAGATGCCTGCTGGGGTGTTACTGCACTCACTGCCTCCCCAGGTGGCTGAGGCTGTGGGTTTAAGAGCTTGTGCTAGATACCTGTTTGTCTTTCCAAATGATAAAAAATGCAACAAGCAGCTTTGTTTCATTGCCCTGCTTGAAAGTGTCTCTTGTCCGTGATAATTTTATGCCAACAGGTGATTTGGGGCTGACGAATAATTCTTTATTTTAAGAAACCCAGCCTAATAAAACCCCATCTCACAGCTCTACACCCACATCACAGCCTGAAGCTCTTAAATCCAGACTCAAATGGCAGTGGTTACAAGTTGGCTCACAAGCCATCTGCCCATTTGCACGTGGTTATGAATTGGCTGTAGCCCAGGAGACTGCGAATCTTTCAAGTTAGTTCAACACAAGCTCGATGAGACGAGCAGGTGGGTTACCTCTGCTTTTCTGTGATGGTTGCTCTTTCAAGATGGATCAGAGTGGAAAGTCTTTAAGCATGTGAGGTCTCGGTGCTGTCTGTCACCCCAGAAAGGAACCTCTCGTGGGAGAACCGATAAATGGAGAGAGACAAGAATAGCCTGCAGAGTAGCTGAGGTCAGGCTCTAGGCTCTACAACCTTCTGCGATGCTGCCTTCTCAGCCACAAGCACAACATGAAACTGGGAAGGAATACACGAGCTTTGAATGAAGGTTGCTAGCGCTGTGGGGTTAACAGCAGTTCTTGCAGGCATCTTCAACAGCTGTCCTGCCTCTTGAGTTCTCCTAAGAGCTGTCAGTGATGGGCCAGTGGGGTGGTGGTTGACAGGGTCACTGAAGCACTGCCAGGAGGTGAGAAGACGAAGCTATGATAAAGGGTTTAAGACATTTTGCTTGGGACAGTTACGCTGGATGTTGACACATGAAGGGAAGCTCTGCTGATGCCTGTGGTTTGTGGTGTACTCAGTATAAATACAGATCAACGATTAGGCTTCTGGAGACCTGCCTGTGCAGCTACTTTTACATGAAAAATTTTTTTTTTACCTAGTAACTTGATGTAAGACTATTAGAGTTTCCCCCGTAGAATTGCTTTGAAATGCAGGCAAGCTGACACGCGACGTACTGATTGTAAGGAGACATGTCAATCTTGGCAAATGTGTTGGTCCCCTGAGCAAATCTGGCATAAAACACATTTCCTACTGAACAATGATTTCCCGTGTCTCTTAACGCTGCTCCTGGAGAGATGGAGGTGGGGGGTTCAGTTCTTAGCCTTTGCTAATCGTTGCCTCCTCTGTTTTTGTTCTGTTTTGTTTTCCACACCCTGCAGGCCCAGGAGTCTTTGGCATCTCTTGAGAGAGAAATTGGAAAAGTTATTGGAGATGCCAACGTTATTGAAAACAGCGACGTTCGCACAGAGTCGGTGAGTGTTCCTCTTGAGACTGTGCTCGGAGCAGCACAAGTCTCATGCACAGCGTCAAATTTGGGAAGTTAGGTGCGATTTTGGTGGGAAGATTAAGGCATGATGAAAGTTCCTGTCTTGCAGCTTGTCACAGTAGCATCGTGGAGCTGATATCTTTCTAAGCATTGGGTGTTCCACTGTCATCTGGGTTGTGACCTCATTCCCATGGCTCAAATTTGCAAGGAGGGAGGATATTGATTCTGGACATGAGATCTGGGCTTCCAAGGGCTGTTGGTTTGAGCAAAAGTGGGAAGAGTTAAGGGAAAATCCCCAAACTTTTCCCCTCTAGAAGAGATGCTAAAAGTAAATCTGCCGATTACTAAATAAGCTTAAAATACTAACTGTTGGGTTGGCATAAGTAATACCAAAGGAAGAGGGCAGTTTTGAGTGTCCTGGGATAATCTCTTGCCAGAACTTTGACCCTTTGGTTCTCTGCAGCTGTGTGCAGGAGCCTGCCATAAGCCAAAGGTAGGTGCATGAGTGCAACTCCAGCTGGCCCAGGCTCCTGGGGATTTGTTCTGACCTTGGCATGGTACTACAGCAAGATCCTGCTAGTCTTAGTGTCAGTAAGCAACAAAATCAAGTGCTGCTTTGTGCTGTGGGTATGGAACTCTCCAGACTGAAGGTGTCTTTAGGATTGCAGTTGCAAGATGTGGAATTGAAGGACTGTAATTGTGGCTTTTTCTCATGTTGATGGGTAATATGGATTTCTGTTTGCATGGAGGATTGCTGAACTGTTTCTGCAGCTGATACTCGCAGAGTGCTGGCCCTCACCACTTGTACAAGTGCCTGAGTCCTGGTGTCATAGCAGAGCTTCCTCATCTCTGGAAACAAAAGCTTTCCCATCAGCTTCAGAATGGCTTCAGAAGAGCTTTCCAGTAGGCAGCTGGGAAGGGTAAAGCAGATGTCTTCCCAGCATGTTTTACACAGCTAAATGGTGTCGGTGGAACACATTACCCGTTTTCATCTGATGGATAGGGTGGTAGGAAATGCTGTCATTTGAGGAGGAGAGGAGCCCTTGCTGGTAGGACGAATAATTTATATCGACTCCTTTTAAGCCACTGAAAATATGTAGCTTCAACAGCTGAGAGAGGAAGCTAGGAGTCCTCTAAGGAGTACTGTATTAAAGCTTTTGGAGTCATTAGCAGGAAAGAGATGGCTTTTTTTGGAGTGATTGCTCATGGATGCCGATCGACCCATGTGTTGTGGGCTCCCTACCTCAGGGCCAGACATGCAGCTGGGCTTGGGAAACCACTGATGTTTCAGCCCTGTGAGCTGCTTTCCTGGAAGGGATGTTGGGTCTGCCGAGCCCTCTCCTGTGCTGACAGCAGAAGGCCAGATGGTGACAATTGGGTGCTCTGTGTCCCTGTCTGCAGCAGGATGGAGAAGCAGAGCCCTCATCAAACCAGTGACAAACTCCTTGCTCTCTGCTATGCCATTGTGACCTTCCCTTGGGCTTGATGCTAGGGGTTGCCCAGTTTGCTGAAAAGGCAAGCGCAGGGTTTGGGGCAGGGCTAACAATACAAGCTGACCACCAGAGGAATCCCTTGTCCTGCCCGTTCCCCCTCTTTGTAGAGCTCAGAGTGTTGATGCTGTCAGCCGTGGCATTTCATGGCTGGTAACGCTGGCCAGGTGTCATTAGATGTGCCCTGCCATGGCCAAACTCCATTTGTTTGGGCTCTCATCACTTCAGCCTCACATAACCCCTCTGCTTCATGTATTGCTCCACTGGGGCTGCGTGGGAACACTGTGGGGCCCTATCCAGGTTTCCTTTAGAATATCTGTTGCTTTATTCTTAAAAGCGTGGAAAAAACAGTCCTAATAAACCTGTAATTAAGCCTTCATTAGTAAAAAGTAAAGAATAAAAAAAATAAAAACGTGAATTGCCTGAACACTGCTCTAAACAGGTAGCCATCGGCAGGGGCTGAAATTAGAACATTATCTCCATCCTCCTGCCTTTTTTTGCTGCTGCTTTTTTTTGTTTTGCAGAACAAAAAAAACCCAAACTGTCTCCCCAGAAGCCTAAAACCCCAGCTTAAAATAGCTGTTAGATTAAAAAAGAAAGTCTTCCAGCCACTTCCACCTAGCAACAGGGACTTTTTTTTTTTTTCTTGTTAAGAAAGACCTGAAAACACATGCTCGCAAATGAGCATATTTGTTCCTTCTGGGTACTGGAACCAACCCACAAAATTGAGAAACGCTGCTTGCGCAAACCCTCAAACACATTCTGTGTGTTTTCGCTCGACTCCTTTTCTTTCTGTTTAAAAATAGACCATTTGGGTTTTCTAATTAGCTTGCTTCCTTGTCACTTATGGGACTAGCTGATGACTAAAGGCTGCCTTTTAGTGTGCTTTAAGGAAGTCGTTTATATTCAGCAGCTCTCTTAGGCAGTAAACTTATTTTGAGGATTATATGCAGTCTGATGGGCTTTCTTCCCTGGATCTGTGTGAAACACTCCATCCTTGAAAACTGAGAGCGCCGTGCGTGTGGAGCGCAGCGGGGCTGAGTCTGTCAGTTCAGTGCCTGTCAGAAGGGACATCTGATTTGTGGACGAGCCCAGGAGGCTGTAGAATCTTTAAGGTTGGAAGAGGCTCCTGTGGCCATCCCTCTACCTCTCTACTTCCCCACATCCCAAAGATGCTCTCCCTTGAGTCACAGAGGTGTGGGTCTGGAGTGCAGCACCGGCCCCGTAACGCAGCTATGGGCTAACAGAAGCTGCTGTGTGCCTGTGTTGAACCCAAACCCATTGAGAGCTGGTCAGGATTTGACCCCACGAAAGCTGTGTCTGTAATTCATTGGTAAACAAGGCCGGGCAGGATGGGGCCCTGGGCAGCTAGATCTGATGGAGGGCAATGGGCCACGGTGGCATGGGTTGGAGCTGGGGTGGGGGGAGGGGCTTTAAGCATCCCTTCCAACCCAAACCATTCCGTGATTCTATGCCATGAAATAGAGGGGAGGAGGAAGGAAATAAAGGCAAGAAGAGCTCTTCTCTGAAGTGAGGCCTGGGGGAACTAAGAGGCTCCTCTGTTGCTTTTGCTTGTGGTAGTTCTTCTGCTAACGTGAGCACATTCCCGTTCCCAGTGCTGCTGGTCAGCGCCATGGTTCATTCATTAGCTGCGATGCTAATTGCACTTGCCTCTCCACTTTAATCAATCCTTAGGAGATTGCTGTGTGTATTCTCAGCCTTGACAGAGCTGCTTTTCTACTTCAGTAAGGGTAAAATGGGTTAAATCTACCGTACAACTGATGGCCAATGGTTTTTAGAGTAGAAAAATGTTTACCAGTTGCACGCAAGCGAGAGCTCTGCCATGTATTGCTTTGTTCTCCTGCCTGAGCCCAGAGTAGTTTCTGTAATGGTGCAGGTGGTTGAGTTTGATTTACTGCCCTCTCTGCGTTACAGCAAGTCTAGCCGCGTTGCGAGCCAAATGGGAGCTGGGAAAGTGGCCCTCTCTGAACTCGCTCTAATTTCCCTTAAACCCTGGGGAGAGATTTGCAGCAGCATTATGCATCAGTCTCGTTCTGTGAGGAAAACCGCTTTCAGCTGCAGCGGGGGTTGGCTGGTGCCGAGCGCTTGCAAACACTCCCGCGTTTGCGTTGAGAGTTGGGTGCCGCTGTAGCGCTGGCACCGAGGCAGGTTTGCTTATTTTTAGCTGATGAATTGCACAGGGGAAGCTCTCCTGCAGGTCTGTCTGCGCGTCTGTCTCGGGAGCTGGATAAGGAGAGGTTTGGACGCGGGGTTCTTTGTGCCCCTCTGAAGGAGGCGATCAATAAAGGTAATAAAGCAGGGATTATGTGGCCGTTAGCGCAGCGCGCCCGACTTCGGGGAGGAGGGCAGGCAGGGAGGGGAGGAGTCCACTTTGGAGCTGCAGCGCTTCCCGGTTATTAATTAATTATTAATAGCGAGCCTATTGAGCTCCTTTTTAAAAATGAAAAAGGGGAAAAGAAAAAGTGGGCTGGGTGTTTCCGTGTCAGGGCAGCAGTGTCCCAGTGTGCCCAGCAGCGCCGGTGCGGGGGACGAAGGGTTTGGTTGTCCGGCCAGATCTTCCCAAAGGATTTCTCCGGGTGTAAGCAGTGCTGAGGGCATCATCCCACAGAGGGCAGCAGACCAGTAAATGAAAGGCTTGAGTGGCTTTTAGGCTTTGAGTCCCGTGAAAAAAGACACGGGACAAAAAACCACAGCCCGGGGATGTCATACAGATGCATCTTCTGCTGAGCTCAGCTCGTGGGGCGGGTTGGCCCACGGTGAGCTGAAATAACCAACAGCCCCGAGCTGCCATCCCTCTCCCACCCCCCATCAGGCAAAGCCCTTGGTGGTCCTGCGGCCTTGTTGCTCCAGCGGCGGGCTCAGAAGCTGTCCTACAGAATGACACCCTGCATCTCAACAGTGCTCTGCATTTGTTGCAAGGCTGGCGGGGCCGTGGCAGCAGCTTGGCGCTGCTGTCTGCGTCTGGCTTAGCTGCAGTTAGCAGCACAGCTCCTGGAAGCAGGGAGCCGATGTCAGCGATGCCGTTGTGCCGTGTGCAGGTGACTCCTTGGAACGGGAAATGGCTTCTTGACTTTGAACAGTGTTCCCTTTAAATGTGGCTGTAACCCTCTGACTTACAGAAATTGTTCCCATCTGTGCGAGGAGCTGTAATTTTATACGGAGGAGCTAATTCTAGACTTTCTTGGTAATTAGATTGTAAATGAGTTTTTAATGATTTTTTTTTTTTTTTCCTTCTTTCAGGAATTGACTGATAAAAGGCTAAATGTGGCGGTGAATCTTAACCAGGATGTAGGTCATCTCAAGAAGCTCCTCGTGTCAGTAAGCCAAATGCTGTCAAAGGGACGAGAACATTACCAGCTAGTAGGTGGGTGTGGGGGGCTGGGGCGCTGCCCTGTGGTGGTGGGGAGACTTGGTTTGGGTCTGACGAGCCAGGTGTTAAAACCTGAAGCTTCCCATCTCTCTTCCCATGCTCTCAGACATATGGTCTGAGTTTTGGGTGGTCCTGGGTGGAGCCAGGAGTTGGACTTGATGATCCTTAACGGGTCCCTTCCAACTTGGGATATTCTACGATCTGAGCTACGTTAAAAGCTGTTGGTAGGCACCAGGTTTCTCCCTCTCTGGGGCCAGATTTCACTCAGCTGGGACTGACCTCACATCCATGACCCTCTCAGTTCAGGCACACGACTCTTTATCCCTTCTGAAGTTCTGTTCTCACAGTGCCTGTGCCTTGTTTCCTTCTTCCCTGTTACAGAAGTAAACTGTACTTGCAAGCTCTGATTGCTTTGGGATTGGGGATGTAAAGTAACCCTACTGGGCTTCCCTGTGTTCGCAGCAGTGGCATGCTGTGTTCACAGGGATATGAATACCTAAAGCATTGGCCTGGCTTGAACTCTTGATCCAGTTACAGACCCACCAACAGGGCTTTTGTTTTAATATTCAGCCAGCTTTGAGACTTGGGCTTTTGTGGCTGACCGCATCACGCTGGTAAAGTTCTTACATGGCCCAAAGTTAGCGAGGGGTTGGCAGGGCTCATCCCAGGGGCCAGCAATAGGGCACTCACAGTGGGTGATGCCATCTCTGCCGGACTGGCACGGCCGGGGGAAGTGGGCACTGCCCATCTCCCATCAGTGCAGCCTCCACCTCTCCCTGATGTTCCTCTGTGCTTCATCACCAGGCAGTGCTAACGAAGCTGCAGGCGTGAGCGGCTGCGGTGCTGCCTGGCTCACGTGGCGTTGTGTCTTTCTCTTGCAGAATGAAGCCACGGGGGAATCGCTGATCTGAGGATAGCAGAAGGCATTGTATTATATTTTGCCAAATTAAAGCCTTATTTATGTTTTCACCCTTTCTACTTCGTCAGAGACACTGAACAGAGTTTTGTCTTTTCTAATCCTTGCTAGACTACTGATTTAAAGAAACAAACCCGACTCTGTAGACACCTCCAGAGTTTAGTTTTATAATAACAAGGAAACCTGTTTGGATAATTAGACCTTTACATTCCTGGAGAGACAGTAAACACGTAATCTTTCGTCTTCTTTTGCTCAGTAAAACTTGTTCAGAAAACTCCGATGTGGCAAAGTCACCAGTGGGATATAACCTTTTAATACTGATGTTGTACACTGTTTTACTTAAATACACTTTTGGGATTAGCTGCCTCTGACTTCAACCTCAAGTAAACACTCCTTTTATTTTATTTTTTTTGTTCCTTTTTTTTTTTTTTTTTTTTTTTTTTGCTAATGTAATCAGTTTTTGTAATGGTGTCAGCAAATAAAGGGATGCTATTATCCGTGGTGTTCCTGTTCTTTGCCTTGGATTCGCTGGGCTCTCTGCAACTCCCAGGAAACCAGTGGGTTTCTCAAAGTCCTGCGAGAGCTCTGAAATAGCTCAGAATAGGGAAAGATGTTAAAAGCTGTGTTTCTGTGCAAAGGATGCCTTTCAGGGTCTGCAGTTAAGTAAACCTGTGTTCCTTAGAGATGTTATTTCATCGAGTAAAACTTAGCCCGTTTGTAGGTTCTTTGAAGAAGTAAGCCTTTCTGGTACCGGGGTCATTCCTTACACCTGGATCTAAGGGAAACCCCAGCCCTGGAAGGTCTCCTGTTTTTGTCCAGGTTCTGGTCAGGTGCTGATCCTTCAGCAGGTCCGTTTGTATGGGTAAGCAGCAGCTGAATCCCAGAACCATAGGATGCTCTGGGTTGGAAGGGACCTTAAAGCCCATCCAGGCCTAACTCCTGCCATGGGCTGGATGCCCCCACCAGACCAGGCTGCCCAGATGCAGCACCCGAAGGAGCGAGGGTGACGTGGGAGCACGTTCTCCGGGCCCTTGAACTTCTCCGCTGGGTTAAACTGCAGAGCTCAGTTTCAAAGGGGTGAGAAGTGCAGCGTCATTCCCTTCCCTCTTGGCAGAAATTCTCCCCGGAGAGGTCGTGCGATTTATTTTATTTTCATAAATTTCAGCGCAGGTTTTCTGCTTTGCTTCAGGAGATGTCCCACGGTGTTAAAGGCAGCTGCAATAGCCCGGCTGAGCAAACCTTAATCCCCTCCCTGGAGTGCTGGGACAGCCCCAGGGTGCTTTCATCTCCGTGTCCTCCCCGATCCTTGAGCACTGCAGCCCCTGGCAGCTGTCTCTCCAGTCTGGAAGGTGGTTTGGTCACTAAGAAAGCCGTGCCCTAGACATCTGCTACAATAAAACGTAAGGGCTTGAAAATCAATTGGGGGGAGCTCGATCATCAGCTCCCGGTCTCCCAGCTGCAGCCCCGAGCCCTCGGCCCGCGCTAGAGGGAGACAATGGCTGATGGATGCCGAGCTGGAGAAGGGCCAGCCCTGGGATGCTCGGATGCCAGCGATGGGTTTTTAATTGCAATTTGCTCCCGGAGAAGCTGCATGCGTCACGGTGCTGTGCGCTTCCCAACTTCAGGGCGGGTTTCTTCATCGACCTCTGCAAAACGGGAAGGAGAAAGGCTGGGGAAGGCTCTCGGCTTTTCCCCCGCTGCACTCCCAGAGCTGTGCATCCTCCTCCTTGTCCCCAAGTGTGACCACCCCCCCCCCCCCTGCTCATCTTCCCGGAGCTGCTGCTGGCTTTTCTTGGCCCATGACTCACTCAGCTATTTGTTACTGTGATTAAAAAAAGAAATCTCGCGCAACTTTCATTCGCCCTCAAATAATTCTGGCCGTTAAAGCAGCTTGCGGCGGTGCCGCTGTGTTTTCTCCCCAGGGCTGATGGTCACCCCGGTCCCGTGTCCCCCTCGCTGGGTGTTTTTTGGCTGCAGGATCGGGCTCTGTTTTTAAAGGAAGAGCCAGCTGAGAGCAATAGTAAATGAAAAATGGCTCTGCCGAAAGGGCTGAGCCACCCCAGCCCTTCAAAAGATTGAATTCCCGTGTTTCAGTTGGAAAAGGATGACAAAAGTTATTATTTGGTTTTGCTCGGTTTTTTGTTCTCCTCTCTCCCACCCCGTGGTTTTTCTAGGAAAGAAAACAGAGCACCTCCCATCCACGGGGGTGATTTGTAGCAGCTTGAGACCTGTTCTGCCCAACACCCCAAACCAATCAGCCACGTTTCCCTTTCTTGAGCCACCCCTATCCATTCCTGGGATGACAGATGTCTTGCAGCCCGGTGCCACCTGGATCTGTACAAAAGGCTGCTCTTACATGTCCTTTATTTCCATTGTTTTGCCCTCGCTGTGTTTGGGATGCTCCCGGGTCCCTGTGTGCCTCCATCCCCCCCCCCCCCCCCATGCTTGTGAGTGTGCTGTTGGCTCGTGCATCTGCAGCACAACCCGCACGTGGGCTCCTCGGAGGCTCTGCTCAGCTTCCTGCTGCTATTTTTGGAGCCATTGCACCTAAAAATACATTTTTAGGCTCTGGGGGAAGCTGGCTCTGCCTTTGTGTCGTTGAAGAGCTAATTAAACTGGTGGGAAATGCGGGCTTTTGCATCGGGCCTGTTCACTACCGCTGAAGATTTTTTGTTATTTTGTTTTTTTTTTCCAGTTTCCCCCATTGATTCTTCAACCCCGGCGCCATGAGCAGCGTTGGCTGCAGACCCCTTCAATGCTCAGCTGGGCGAGGGATGGGACGGGGCGAATGGGAGCATGGTCAGTGGGCATGGTGGGGCTGGGTTGGGGTTGGACCTGGGGATCTCAGTGATCTTTCCTAACCTGAATGCTTCTGTGGTTCTACAAAATGGTTTCAGATGATAAATGGCATCCTATGAAATTAGAGTGACCTGGAGTTAACATCCGGCTCGGATCCGCCGAGGGCTCGTTAGGGTTTTGCTTTCCAGGCTCATCAGTGATTATTCGTGTTGACAACATCTCCTCCAAACACATCCACGGGCCCCATTTATGTCTCTATGGGACCAAAGCCACGAGATGGATGGGTCCATCTGGGGAGGTCCAGGGGCTCTGCCCTCATTGTGTTCTTGCAGGGCACGTTTGGGTAAAGCACTCATCCCCTCCCCAGCCCTGTTCAAAGCTTGAAGAGGAACAGCCAAGTCCATCTATTGGAACTGGATGATCTCTAAGGTCCCTTCCAAGCCATTCTGTGATTTCTAGACCTGCCCTGGGAGCCAGCTGCTTTGCTGCCATTGGCAATTGGTTGGAGTTGGTGATCTCAGTGGTCTTTTCCAACCGGAATGATTCTGTGGTTCTGTGCTTATGACAAACCCTGGATGCCTGACCTCTTGCTTCAACAAATAGGCTCGTCCTAATCCAACCCTGCCAAGAACAACCTGAGCCATGTCAGGTGTAGGGATATTGTTCTTTAAAGTCAATAAATATTTCAGGAGCAAGGTGAGCAGGTTCCTATCAGCAGTGCCAGTCCTGGCTGATCATTATTAATTCAATGGATGCAATTGTAAATTGGCTGAGAATGCACGACAGTTGAAATGACAAGCGCTGCTTCCCCGCAGCCTCACTGGGATGCTCTGCAGAGGAACTTTGTGCGTCTGGATAAAGCAGTTTGGGGAAAACTGGGGTTTTGCTGGCTCTTCAGCAAGGCTGAATGATAGAAGGGTGTGGGTCGGGAATGATAGAAGGGTTTGGGTTGGGAAGGGCCATATAGATCATTCAGTCCCAACACCCAAACGGGGCTTCCTCCTGTACGGTGTGTTCCCAGTTCCTGGGCTGGTGCTGCAGTGAGGGCATAGGAATAAGGGCACCGAGCGACCTGATGGAGCTGGGTCCCAACCTCCCTCTTCTCAAGGTGAATGTGAAACCTGATAAGGTTTACTGGGCTTCCCTTCCCCTTGGGTTCCCGATGCTGTCAGTTGCAGAAAGTTTGCCATAGCTCTTGGGGTGTTTGATGGGTTTTGGTGCAGCTCTGGTTGTAGAGTGGTGTAGCCAGTGTCGTGGCTGCATGTGGAGGCAGGGGAGGGTCAGCTTGGGTAATAGGAAACGTTTCTTCTCTGGAAGAGCAGAGCTACACTGGCACAGGCTGCCCAGGGAGTGGGGCAGTCACCGTCCCTGGAGGTGTTCCAGAGCCATGGGGATGTGGCACTGAGGGACATGGGCAGTAGGCATGGTGGGGTGGGCTGGGGTTGGGCTTGGGGATCTCAGAGGTCTTTTCCAAACTGAATGATTCTGTGATTAGATGTACATATGCATGTGTGCACCTAGCCCCTAAGGTTAGGAGTGCTGGGTTCCTGTTGCCATTGGTGCTCTCCTGGCAGTCAGCAGTGTGCTGCTCTGAGAGGTATCAGCGTTCACATGAGGGCTACTTCTAGTTACAGGAGCTACTGTTAATCACCGTGGCTTTGTTTGCTGCTGACAAAAGCCAGCTCAGGAGGGGGGCTCTTGCTAATAAGCTGCATGTGTGCCACAGCAGTGACATATTGATGTGTTTTTAATAAATAGTCGCTTTACAAGGGACACATATGCATCCTGCGCTGATCTGCTCATTACAAGATCACAGGTTCTCCAACGCCTGCCTCGCAGAGCTGCTCTTTGTGTTTGCTGCTACGGCGTTAGATCTGCGTTTCCTGAAGGGGAGGGAGGTCTGCAGCAATAAGGACTCACTGTGATAATTATTGTCGGCCTTCAAGTTTGAAGGATGGAGGTGTGCCGAGTCCATTAAGAGTAATGCGGAGCGCTCACCCAGGAGCTGACAAACCCTTCTGTAACCAGGAATGGGGGCTCATCCTCCATGTCTCCGTGTTCCCAAACCAGATGGGTGCCTTTGCTGGGAGGGATAACAGCTGGTGAAATGGGCAGGGCATTGCTGGAGTCTCTCACCCTGGCTGTGGCCTCCAAGAGCCATCAGCTCTGGGCCAGCCCCTGCTCTGTCATGCTCGTGTTATGACTTTTTTCCTATTTTTCTAGAAAATGGCTGCTTCCTCCACATGACCTCCATTGCCATTCACTAGCTGGTTGCGTGATGAACACTCTGTGTACCCCATGAATGGGGCGACGGGCATCGTATGGAGCTGCGATGGATCAGATTAAAGCACTAAGCTTACACAAATCAGCAGCCACAGAGGCTTTGAACCGCTGCTACCCGATGACATTCAGTGTTTCCCATTCATTTATTTTCTCCCACTTTCATCATTTTTCTTCCACCAAAATAACCCCACGACCCCAAACTCTTTTAATGTGAAACCCCTGAGTTTTTCTTGTCGCCGCTGAACAGTGGGGATGAGGTATCCTGGAGGTAGGGAGTCTTTTAATATCCTTCATTACGTGACAGAAGAAAACGTTGCCAACTTTCTTCCCATGCTGGAAGATCCCATGTGTCGGTGGATGCAAACGCAGCAATGCCATTGCACACTGCATTTCCAGCCCCTCAGACCTTCACCTCTCAGAGCTGCAGTGCAGGACACGTAGCAAAGTGCCTCTTTGCTCATCACCTCATGCAGCTGGAATACTGGGTATGGGTGATGCTCCTGCACAGGGCTTTCACCCCATCGTGGTGGAGCATCACGCATCCTCTGTGGGTGCTG
Organism: Numida meleagris; assembly: GCF_002078875.1. Classification (NCBI taxonomy): domain Eukaryota; kingdom Metazoa; phylum Chordata; class Aves; order Galliformes; family Numididae; genus Numida; species Numida meleagris. The sequence continues at coordinate 57,557,664 of NC_034414.1, read as the reverse complement.
CCTTGGGGTCTGGGATTTGGGGACTAGAGGGTTTTGGGGCTGCAGCTCTGTATTCTCCTACAGGCAAAGCAGGAGCTGGGAGGGGAAGGATTGCCTCCAGTGCCCTTCTTCTTTGGAGGGTGCCAGGCTCTGGAGGAGGAGGCGATGGAATGAATCATCCGTCTAGCAGGTCGCTTCTCACCCTTCAGTGCTGCTCCCACGCAGGAAGGTGGTTTTCTTCCTTCCTTGTCAGGGGAAACAATACAGCTTGCCTCACTGCTCCTGCATCTCCTATAGCTGCCAGTGCAGGGCAGAGCCCTGGGGCAGAGCAGAGTCACAGTGATGCTCTCCAGCAGCAGATGAGCTACGTGGGGCCTCCTCTTTTGTGTTGATGCAGGTGATCCATGGCAGAGCTGTGTTGGTGTGGGGCAGGGGGCACTGCAGAGGAGATGAGAGCTGATAGGTGGCTCTGATGGGAACTCAAGTCACGCACGACTCCAGGGAGCCAAATGTCTTCTTGCTCAGGATAATGCAAGAAATGCTCCTGGCCATTGTTTTCCATGATTTTCTCAGGTGCTTCCCTGGTGGATCCCCAGTTATGTAGCAAGTAAGTTCAGCAGGAGTTTCCCCAAGTGTGAAGGCAGTGGTGCTGCTCTCAGCTGTGGCCCCATTGGCTGGGACCTCATGTATGGTGTGTGCTTATGCGTCTCCTGGTGTCTCATGGGGCCAGGGATGGGATAGGATGGACTTGAGGCACCCAGCCCTCCTTTACCTCCTCCCCTCGTGCCATGGGGCTCCCTTCTTCCCCCTTCACGCCTCTGCTCCCATCCATAACTCTGGCCAGCTTTCTCAGCAGGCCCTGCTGCATGCTGATGGAAGAACTCTAGGGGAGGTGACTCCAAATGTGGGCTCTCTGATGACAAGTGGTCTTCCCAGCTGGGGCTGGACATGACCCCAGCCCTGCTCCTCCAATCCAGGTCTTCAGGAGCCTGGCACATCCAGGCTGATTTTTGGCTCCAGTGTGAGTGGGAGGTGACCTCGCTGGTGACATTTCAAAATTAAAACAAAGCTGCCCACCCACACGTGTGCAGCTGAGCCCAATCCATGCAGGCAGAGCACGGGCTCTCTGTCTATCCATCCATCTGTCCATGCCCTCACCGCTTTTCCTCCAGCCCTGGTACCCGCTGGCCCTTTGGCTCTGCTGTGTTAAGGAAGGTCGGTGCCAATATCGCTCTCTGGATATATATATTTTTGGCTATGTATGAAGTGTAGCCTGAACTAAAAGCCTATTGTAGCGAATAGTAGGCTTCTTGTGTGGCATCCTTGAATAGGAGGGGTGTTATCCCATCCCCATGACAACCAGCATTTGAATTAAGAGCCGTCTACTCAGAACAATTTGCCGTCACATGGTTCAGAGGAAACACTTTGAAACCCTTGTAGTCCTTTCAATAGGCTTGATTGTTAGTGGCTCCCAAACTTAATCATTACCAGGGCTCTGCAACAGATAATTACTGTGCTTTGCATTTTTCTGCCCTGCACGTGACCGGCGTGGTCCAGGGATACGGGACATGATGCTGCTAGCGATACCATTGACATATCAATATCTCGCTGGTTGGGGGTTTTGTTGCTGATGGCTTTCTTATATCCCGATGTCTGGCCCAGGTGAGGGCACTGACACTCTGCATCCCATGGGAACAACACTAAGGGGGGATCATGGTAGGACTTGGGCACAGCGCTTGTCTGGAGCATCAGATCCACACTGCTCTGGCCCTATTGCCTCAGGCCGGCAGCAGGGCGGCAGCTGGTGCCCCCTCGCCCTGCATTAAAATAATGTGCATTGTGTGGGAGCGGGCGGCCGTATCCTCATTTGCAATTTCTGTGCCTGCCACATGTCCTTCCTGAAAGAGCGTGATTTAACGGGTCGTTAAAATGGAAGGTGCCCAGCCAGTGAGACTGGGCTATGACAGGTTGGATAGGAGGGAAACCTTCTCCAAAAAAGAGCAGTGATGCACTGGCATGGGCTGCCCAGGGAGTGGGGGGTCACCATCCCTGGAGGTGTTCAAGTACCATGGGGATGTGGCACTGAGGGACATGGGCAGTGGGCATGGTGGGGGCTGGGGTTGGGCTTGGGGATCTTGAAGGTCTTTTCCAACCTTAACGATGCTGTGACTCCTGGTAGGTGGATGGTTGGACTGGATGATCTTGGAGGTCTTTTCCAATGTTGTTGATTCTGTGATTCTATGGTTCGATGAAATGAAACCTTCCTCCAGACAGAAACAGGCCTCAAAAAGCAGCTTCACGTTGCGCTTGGATGGGACATCGCTGTCCCCCTCACCAAAGCCTCCTGTCCACAGTAGGTTGGTGACACCGCTGTCACCCTCCTGTGCCACCAGTCACCCAGCTGCATAGCTGCGTCAGCACTGGTCATGGGCTGTAATAAGAGATATGGAGTTATGATAGAAGAGTGTAGAGGATTAAAATATTTCCTTACCTTTAGAAAGGCTCAGAAAACAGATGGGGAATACATAGAAGGTGGAGTTGTCCTTCCACCTCTGGGGTGGTGGGAAGAGGGAGGATGGGGCTGGCTGGTGCTGTTATTGTAGTATTGTTGCTGGGTGCTTATGACAGCTGCTAATTTCTTAATAAGAAGAGCAGAAGAGAGGATGGTGCTCACCTATCCCAGGACGTACTCATCCTTGAGCATCACTTTCCCCTCAGGAAGGTTCACCAAATGGCTCAGCTGGGCAGAGCTGAATCCAACCCAGGAGACCATGGAAGTCAGGAGACTGCTGTCCTAGAAGCTTCCAGGCTTTAATCCACTAAACCCTCATCCTCAGCTGGGCTGAGCATTCCCAATTGCTGGTCACTCCCAGCCGAGGAGGATGAAGGGCTGCAGGGCAGCTTGGTGTAAGCATATCCCATGTCTCTGAGTTGGAGAAGGAGGAAAGGGAGGATGCAAAGTGTTTTAAGAGCAATAAAACATTAATGGCAGTGTGCTGGTATGAAGGCAAAGATATTATTCCTCCAGCAGAGGCCTGACTGCACTTGTTTTGTGTGTTTGAGTGAAGAATAATGGGGTTTTACAAACAGGCTTCAAAAGGGAAGCAGGGGCACTGCGACCTCCCAAATGGCACAGACAGCTGCTTTTCAGATGAAGCCGCCTAATTTTACAGCTCTTTTGTTTGCTGCTCCTAAAGAGAGCTGCTGTTGCTTTTATTTTTTGAATGGAAAGCAGAGAAAGAAATCAGAGAAATTTAAGATGAAGAAAAAAAAAGCCCAAACACCCTCTCTGCAGCAGGTGTTTTGGATGGGAGAGCACTTTGCAAGCTCCATGCTGGGGACAGGCTGGTGGCGATGAGCTGGGTGACACAGGATGGGCAGGAGAACCAGCCCCAAGGCATTGGGGCAGCAGCTGCCCATGGGAACAGGCTGGGACGTGTCCCAGCCCTCAGCTGTCTGGCTCAATTTGCTGTTGGGTTTGCCATTGGATCTACCATTGGATCTGCCGTTGGACCTACCATTGGATCTGCCATTGGGTTTGCCATTGGGTCTGCCATTAGATTTGCCATTGGATTTGCCATTGGGTCTGCCATTGGAGCTTGCCTACAGTAAAACTTCCATGAGCTCGAAACAGTGGATTGCTCTGCAGCAGTGGTTTCCTTAGCAGGCAGGGTTGACCTTGGGGAAAAAGCACGTTCCTCTCCAGTTTGGTACTGTCCATAAATAATGCAATTTCTGATTATTTAGAGAAAGAACAGCAAAAAGACCATTGCTGTGATCGTCTCCTTATTTTGCTGATGCACTCATGATGGTGACCTGGGACAGCTTTGATGTTACAAACAGGCACCAGATTTGCATTTCCCCTTTTTGTTTTTTCCTTTCTGTTACTAGGAAATTCCTTGAGGGACTAGCTTGGTGGTGGCAGTTTTGTCCACCTTGGGCTGTTGTGTGAGCTGGAAACTCTGTGACCAAAGAACATCATCTTGAATCCAGTGGGAACAGGAAACTTTAGGAGCCTGAATGCCTCAAACTGCCCAGAATGGAGATGCCATCACTCTGTGCCGTGCTGCCCTCCTTGTGTCCCACCTCTACCAAATGCCTTTAGCCCTTTTCCTTGCCCATTTTGCTCTCCATGCCAACTATAAGCCCACCTGTGGGAGTCTCTTCCATGCGCATTTTTGTTTTCCTTATTCATGTTTTATAGGTGTGGGTGACATGTGGGAGTGCTGAAGTCAGCTCTGGGACAAACATGGGGCTCACCCGAAATAAAGCAGGTTTTGAAATATTCTGAAATTTGTTGTTTGTTTGTTGGCTTCCTCTCCTCTCCTCTCCTCTCCTCTCCTCTCCTCTCCTCTCC